>NW_028283422.1:0-136859 GCF_059441005.1 Hippichthys cyanospilos | reverse complement strand
AACATCATTGTACATTGAAATTTCTGCTTGCGTATGCTTTAGAAGCAAGAATTAAGAGGACTACATTCATTATTTCAGCTGAAAAATGCTTAGTTTATGATTTATAGTCAACATTAATGAAATGTTCCAAACAAGCGTTTTCAGCCCGAGTGGAGCACATTTTGACTGTTTTTTTAAAAACATCATTGTACATTGAAATTTCTGTTTGCGTATGCTTTAGAAGCAAGAATTAATCGGACTACATTCATTATTTCAGCTGAAAAATGCTTAGTTTATGATTTATAGTCACAATTAATGTAATGTCCCCAACAGCGTTTTCAGCCCGAGTGGAGCACATTTTGACTGTTTTTTAAAAACATCATTGTACATTGAAATTTCTGCTTGCGTATGCTTTAGAAGCAAGAATTAAGAGGACTACATTCATTATTTCAGCTGAAAAATGCTTAGTTTTTGATTTATAGTCAACATTAATGAAATGTCCCCAACAGCGTTTTCAGCCGAGTGGAGCACATTTTGACTGTTTTTTTAAAAACATCATTGTACATTGAAATTTCTGCTTGCGTATGCTTTAGAAGCAAGAATTAAGAGGACTACATTCATTATTTCAGCTGAAAAATGCTTAGTTTATGATTTATAGTCAACATTAATGAAATGTTCCAAACAAGCGTTTTCAGCCCGAGTGGAGCACATTTTGACCGTTTTTTTAAAAACATCATTGTACATTGAAATTTCTGTTTGCGTATGCTTTAGAAGCAAGAATTAAGAGGACTACATTCATTATTTCAGCTGAAAAATGCTTAGTTTTTGATTTATAGTCAACATTAATGAAATGTCCCCAACAGCGTTTTCAGCCCGAGTGGAGCACATTTTGACTGTTTTTTTAAAAACATCATTGTACATTGAAATTTCTGTTTGCGTATGCTTTAGAAGCAAGAATTAAGAGGACTACATTCATTATTTCAGCTGAAAAATGCTTAGTTTATGATTTATAGTCAACATTAATGTAATGTCCCAAACAAGCGTTTTCAGCCCGAGTGGAGCACATTTTGACTGTTTTTTTAAAAACATCATTGTACATTGAAATTTCTGCTTGCGTATGCTTTAGAAGCAAGAATTAAGAGGACTACATTCATTATTTCAGCTGAAAAATGCTTAGTTTATGATTTATAGTCAACATTAATGAAATGTTCCAAACAAGCGTTTTCAGCCCGAGTGGAGCACATTTTGACTGTTTTTTTAAAAACATCATTGTACATTGAAATTTCTGCTTGCGTATGCTTTAGAAGCAAGAATTAAGAGGACTACATTCATTATTTCAGCTGAAAAATGCTTAGTTTTTGATTTATAGTCAACATTAATGAAATGTCCCCAACAGCCTTTTCAGCCCGAGTGGAGCACATTTTGACTGTTTTTTTTAAAAACATCATTGTACATTGAAATATCTGCTTGCGTATGCTTTAGAAGCAAGAATTAAGAGGACTACATTCATTATTTCAGCTGAAAAATGCTTAGTTTATGATTTATAGTCAACATTAATGAAATGTCCCCAACAGCGTTTTCAGCCCGAGTGGAGCACATTTTGACTGTTTTTTTAAAAACATCATTGTACATTGAAATTTCTGCTTGCGTATGCTTTAGAAGCAAGAATTAAGAGGACTACATTCATTATTTCAGCTGAAAAATGCTTAGTTTTTGATTTATAGTCAACATTAATGAAATGTCCCCAACAGCGTTTTCAGCCCGAGTGGAGCACATTTTGACTGTTTTTTTAAAAACATCATTGTACATTGAAATTTCTGCTTGCGTATGCTTTAGAAGCAAGAATTAAGAGAACTACATTCATTTTTTCAGCTGAAAAATGCTTAGTTTTTGATTTATAGTCAACATTAATGAAATGTCCCCAACAGCGTATTCAGCCCGAGTGGAGCACATTTTGACTGTTTTTTTAAAAAACATCATTGTACATTGAAATTTCTGCTTGCGTATGCTTTAGAAGCAAGAATTAAGAGGACTACATTCATTATTTCAGCTGAAAAATGCTTAGTTTATGAATTATAGTCAACATTAATGAAATGTTCCAAACAAGCGTTTTCAGCCCGAGTGGAGCACATTTTGACTGTTTTTTTAAAAACATCATTGTACATTGAAATTTCTGCTTGCATATGCTTTAGAAGCAAGAATTAAGAGGACTACATTCATTATTTCAGCTGAAAAATGCTTAGTTTATGATTTATAGTCAACATTAATGAAATGTTCCAGACAAGCGTTTTCAGCCCGAGTGGAGCACATTTTGACCGTTTTTTTAAAAACATCATTGTACATTGAAATTTCTGCTTGCGTATGCTTTAGAAGCAAGAATTAAGAGGACTACATTCATTATTTCAGCTGAAAAATGCTTAGTTTATGAATTATAGTCAACATTAATGTAATGTCCCAAACAAGCGTTTTCAGCCCGAGTGGAGCACATTTTGACTGTTTTTTTAAAAACATCATTGTACATTGAAATTTCTGCTTGCGTATGCTTTAGAAGCAAGAATTAAGAGGACTACATTCATTATTTCAGCTGAAAAATGCTTAGTTTATGATTTATAGTCAACATTAATGAAATGTCCCCAACAGCGTTTTCAGCCCGAGTGGAGCACATTTTGACTGTTTTTTTAAAAACATCATTGTACATTGAAATTTCTGCTTGCGTATGCTTTAGAAGCAAGAATTAAGAGGACTACATTCATTATTTCAGCTGAAAAATGCTTAGTTTATGATTTATAGTCAACATTAATGAAATGTCCCCAACAGCGTTTTCAGCCCGAGTGGAGCACATTTTGACTGTTTTTTTAAAAACATCATTGTACATTGAAATTTCTGCTTGCGTATGCTTTAGAAGCAAGAATTAAGAGGACTACATTCATTTTTTCAGCTGAAAAATGCTTAGTTTTTGATTTATAGTCAACATTAATGAAATGTCCCCAACAGCGTTTTCAGCCCGAGTGGAGCACATTTTGACTGTTTTTTTTAAAAACATCATTGTACATTGAAATTTCTGCTTGCGTATGCTTTAGAAGCAAGAATAAAGAGGACTACATTCATTATTTCAGCTGAAAAATGCTTAGTTTATGAATTATAGTCAACATTAATGAAATGTTCCAAACAAGCGTTTTCAGCCCGAGTGGAGCACATTTTGACTGTTTTTTTAAAAACATCATTGTACATTGAAATTTCTGCTTGCATATGCTTTAGAAGCAAGAATTAAGAGGACTACATTCATTATTTCAGCTGAAAAATGCTTAGTTTATGATTTATAGTCAACATTAATGAAATGTTCCAAACAAGCGTTTTCAGCCCGAGTGGAGCACATTTTGACTGTTTTTTTAAAAACATCATTGTACATTGAAATTTCTGTTTGCGTATGCTTTAGAAGCAAGAATTAATCGGACTACATTCATTATTTCAGCTGAAAAATGCTTAGTTTATGATTTATAGTCACAATTAATGTAATGTCCCCAACAGCGTTTTCAGCCCGAGTGGAGCACATTTTGACTGTTTTTTTAAAAACATCATTGTACATTGAAATTTCTGCTTGCGTATGCTTTAGAAGCAAGAATTAAGAGGACTACATTCATTATTTCAGCTGAAAAATGCTTAGTTTTTGATTTATAGTCAACATTAATGAAATGTCCCCAACAGCGTTTTCAGCCCGAGTGGAGCACATTTTGACTGTTTTTTTTAAAAACATCATTGTACATTGAAATTTCTGCTTGCGTATGCTTTAGAAGCAAGAATTAAGAGGACTACATTCATTATTTCAGCTGAAAAATGCTTAGTTTATGAATTATAGTCAACATTAATGAAATGTTCCAAACAAGCGTTTTCAGCCCGAGTGGAGCACATTTTGACTGTTTTTTTAAAAACATCATTGTACATTGAAATTTCTGCTTGCGTATGCTTTAGAAGCAAGAATTAAGAGGACTACATTCATTATTTCAGCTGAAAAATGCTTAGTTTATGATTTATAGTCAACATTAATGAAATGTTCCAAACAAGCGTTTTCAGCCCGAGTGGAGCACATTTTGACTGTTTTTTTAAAAACATCATTGTACATTGAAATTTCTGCTTGCGTATGCTTTAGAAGCAAGAATTAAGAGGACTACATTCATTATTTCAGCTGAAAAATGCTTAGTTTATGATTTATAGTCAACATTAATGAAATGTTCCAAACAAGCGTTTTCAGCCCGAGTGGAGCACATTTTGACTGTTTTTTTAAAAACATCATTGTACATTGAAATTTCTGCTTGCGTATGCTTTAGAAGCAAGAATTAAGAGGACTACATTCATTATTTCAGCTGAAAAATGCTTAGTTTTTGATTTATAGTCAACATTAATGAAATGTCCCCAACAGCGTTTTCAGCCCGAGTGGAGCACATTTTGACTGTTTTTTTTAAAAACATCATTGTACATTGAAATATCTGCTTGCGTATGCTTTAGAAGCAAGAATTAAGAGGACTACATTCATTATTTCAGCTGAAAAATGCTTAGTTTATGATTTATAGTCAACATTAATGAAATGTCCCCAACAGCGTTTTCAGCCCGAGTGGAGCACATTTTGACTGTTTTTTTAAAAACATCATTGTACATTGAAATTTCTGCTTGCGTATGCTTTAGAAGCAAGAATTAAGAGGACTACATTCATTTTTTCAGCTGAAAAATGCTTAGTTTTTGATTTATAGTCAACATTAATGAAATGTCCCCAACAGCGTTTTCAGCCCGAGTGGAGCACATTTTGACTGTTTTTTTTAAAAACATCATTGTACATTGAAATTTCTGCTTGCGTATGCTTTAGAAGCAAGAATTAAGAGGACTACATTCATTATTTCAGCTGAAAAATGCTTAGTTTATGATTTATAGTCAACATTAATGAAATGTTCCAAACAAGCGTTTTCAGCCCGAGTGGAGCACATTTTGACTGTTTTTTTAAAAACATCATTGTACATTGAAATTTCTGCTTGCATATGCTTTAGAAGCAAGAATTAAGAGGACTACATTCATTATTTCAGCTGAAAAATGCTTAGTTTATGATTTATAGTCAACATTAATGAAATGTTCCAAACAAGCGTTTTCAGCCCGAGTGGAGCACATTTTGACCGTTTTTTTAAAAACATCATTGTACATTGAAATTTCTGCTTGCGTATGCTTTAGAAGCAAGAATTAAGAGGACTACATTCATTATTTCAGCTGAAAAATGCTTAGTTTATGAATTATAGTCAACATTAATGTAATGTCCCAAACAAGCGTTTTCAGCCCGAGTGGAGCACATTTTGACTGTTTTTTTAAAAACATCATTGTACATTGAAATTTCTGCTTGCGTATGCTTTAGAAGCAAGAATTAAGAGGACTACATTCATTATTTCAGCTGAAAAATGCTTAGTTTATGATTTATAGTCAACATTAATGAAATGTCCCCAACAGCGTTTTCAGCCCGAGTGGAGCACATTTTGACTGTTTTTTTAAAAACATCATTGTACATTGAAATTTCTGCTTGCATATGCTTTAGAAGCAAGAATTAAGAGGACTACATTCATTATTTCAGCTGAAAAATGCTTAGTTTATGATTTATAGTCAACATTAATGAAATGTTCCAAACAAGCGTTTTCAGCCCGAGTGGAGCACATTTTGACCGTTTTTTTAAAAACATCATTGTACATTGAAATTTCTGCTTGCGTATGCTTTAGAAGCAAGAATTAAGAGGACTACATTCATTATTTCAGCTGAAAAATGCTTAGTTTATGAATTATAGTCAACATTAATGTAATGTCCCAAACAAGCGTTTTCAGCCCGAGTGGAGCACATTTTGACTGTTTTTTTAAAAACATCATTGTACATTGAAATTTCTGCTTGCGTATGCTTTAGAAGCAAGAATTAAGAGGACTACATTCATTATTTCAGCTGAAAAATGCTTAGTTTATGATTTATAGTCAACATTAATGAAATGTCCCCAACAGCGTTTTCAGCCCGAGTGGAGCACATTTTGACTGTTTTTTTAAAAACATCATTGTACATTGAAATTTCTGCTTGCGTATGCTTTAGAAGCAAGAATTAAGAGGACTACATTCATTATTTCAGCTGAAAAATGCTTAGTTTATGATTTATAGTCAACATTAATGAAATGTCCCCAACAGCGTTTTCAGCCCGAGTGGAGCACATTTTGACTGTTTTTTTAAAAACATCATTGTACATTGAAATTTCTGCTTGCGTATGCTTTAGAAGCAAGAATTAAGAGGACTACATTCATTTTTTCAGCTGAAAAATGCTTAGTTTTTGATTTATAGTCAACATTAATGAAATGTCCCCAACAGCGTTTTCAGCCCGAGTGGAGCACATTTTGACTGTTTTTTTTAAAAACATCATTGTACATTGAAATTTCTGCTTGCGTATGCTTTAGAAGCAAGAATTAAGAGGACTACATTCATTATTTCAGCTGAAAAATGCTTAGTTTATGAATTATAGTCAACATTAATGAAATGTTCCAAACAAGCGTTTTCAGCCCGAGTGGAGCACATTTTGACTGTTTTTTTAAAAACATCATTGTACATTGAAATTTCTGCTTGCATATGCTTTAGAAGCAAGAATTAAGAGGACTACATTCATTATTTCAGCTGAAAAATGCTTAGTTTATGATTTATAGTCAACATTAATGAAATGTTCCAAACAAGCGTTTTCAGCCCGAGTGGAGCACATTTTGACCGTTTTTTTAAAAACATCATTGTACATTGAAATTTCTGCTTGCGTATGCTTTAGAAGCAAGAATTAAGAGGACTACATTCATTATTTCAGCTGAAAAATGCTTAGTTTATGAATTATAGTCAACATTAATGTAATGTCCCAAACAAGCGTTTTCAGCCCGAGTGGAGCACATTTTGACTGTTTTTTTAAAAACATCATTGTACATTGAAATTTCTGCTTGCGTATGCTTTAGAAGCAAGAATTAAGAGGACTACATTCATTATTTCAGCTGAAAAATGCTTAGTTTATGATTTATAGTCAACATTAATGAAATGTCCCCAACAGCGTTTTCAGCCCGAGTGGAGCACATTTTGACTGTTTTTTTAAAAACATCATTGTACATTGAAATTTCTGCTTGCGTATGCTTTAGAAGCAAGAATTAAGAGGACTACATTCATTATTTCAGCTGAAAAATGCTTAGTTTTTGATTTATAGTCAACATTAATGAAATGTCCCCAACAGCGTTTTCAGCCCGAGTGGAGCACATTTTGACTGTTTTTTTAAAAACATCATTGTACATTGAAATTTCTGCTTGTGTATGCTTTAGAAGCAAGAATTAAGAGGACTACATTCATTATTTCAGCTGAAAAATGCTTAGTTTATGATTTATAGTCAACATTAATGAAATGTTCCAAACAAGCGTTTTCAGCCCGAGTGGAGCACATTTTGACTGTTTTTTTAAAAACATCATTGTACATTGAAATTTCTGTTTGCGTATGCTTTAGAAGCAAGAATTAATCGGACTACATTCATTATTTCAGCTGAAAAATGCTTAGTTTATGATTTATAGTCACAATTAATGTAATGTCCCCAACAGCGTTTTCAGCCCGAGTGGAGCACATTTTGACTGTTTTTTTAAAAACATCATTGTACATTGAAATTTCTGCTTGCGTATGCTTTAGAAGCAAGAATTAAGAGGACTACATTCATTATTTCAGCTGAAAAATGCTTAGTTTTTGATTTATAGTCAACATTAATGAAATGTCCCCAACAGCGTTTTCAGCCCGAGTGGAGCACATTTTGACTGTTTTTTTTAAAAACATCATTGTACATTGAAATTTCTGCTTGCGTATGCTTTAGAAGCAAGAATTAAGAGGACTACATTCATTATTTCAGCTGAAAAATGCTTAGTTTATGAATTATAGTCAACATTAATGAAATGTTCCAAACAAGCGTTTTCAGCCCGAGTGGAGCACATTTTGACTGTTTTTTTAAAAACATCATTGTACATTGAAATTTCTGCTTGCGTATGCTTTAGAAGCAAGAATTAAGAGGACTACATTCATTATTTCAGCTGAAAAATGCTTAGTTTATGATTTATAGTCAACATTAATGAAATGTTCCAAACAAGCGTTTTCAGCCCGAGTGGAGCACATTTTGACTGTTTTTTTAAAAACATCATTGTACATTGAAATTTCTGCTTGCGTATGCTTTAGAAGCAAGAATTAAGAGGACTACATTCATTATTTCAGCTGAAAAATGCTTAGTTTATGATTTATAGTCAACATTAATGAAATGTTCCAAACAAGCGTTTTCAGCCCGAGTGGAGCACATTTTGACTGTTTTTTTAAAAACATCATTGTACATTGAAATTTCTGCTTGCGTATGCTTTAGAAGCAAGAATTAAGAGGACTACATTCATTATTTCAGCTGAAAAATGCTTAGTTTTTGATTTATAGTCAACATTAATGAAATGTCCCCAACAGCGTTTTCAGCCCGAGTGGAGCACATTTTGACTGTTTTTTTTAAAAACATCATTGTACATTGAAATATCTGCTTGCGTATGCTTTAGAAGCAAGAATTAAGAGGACTACATTCATTATTTCAGCTGAAAAATGCTTAGTTTATGATTTATAGTCAACATTAATGAAATGTCCCCAACAGCGTTTTCAGCCCGAGTGGAGCACATTTTGACTGTTTTTTTAAAAACATCATTGTACATTGAAATTTCTGCTTGCGTATGCTTTAGAAGCAAGAATTAAGAGGACTACATTCATTATTTCAGCTGAAAAATGCTTAGTTTTTGATTTATAGTCAACATTAATGAAATGTCCCCAACAGCGTTTTCAGCCCGAGTGGAGCACATTTTGACTGTTTTTTTAAAAACATCATTGTACATTGAAATTTCTGCTTGCGTATGCTTTAGAAGCAAGAATTAAGAGGACTACATTCATTTTTTCAGCTGAAAAATGCTTAGTTTATGATTTATAGTCAACATTAATGAAATGTTCCAAACAAGCGTTTTCAGCCCGAGTGGAGCACATTTTGACCGTTTTTTTAAAAACATCATTGTACATTGAAATTTCTGTTTGCGTATGCTTTAGAAGCAAGAATTAAGAGGACTACATTCATTATTTCAGCTGAAAAATGCTTAGTTTATGATTTATAGTCACCATTAATGTAATGTCCCAAACAAGCGTTTTCAGCCCGAGTGGAGCACATTTTGACTGTTTTTTTAAAAACATCATTGTACATTGAAATTTCTGCTTGCGTATGCTTTAGAAGCAAGAATTAAGAGGACTACATTCATTATTTCAGCTGAAAAATGCTTAGTTTATGATTTATAGTCAACATTAATGAAATGTCCCCAACAGCGTTTTCAGCCCGAGTGGAGCACATTTTGACTGTTTTTTTAAAAACATCATTGTACATTGAAATTTCTGCTTGCGTATGCTTTAGAAGCAAGAAGTAAGAGGACTACATTCATTATTTCAGCTGAAAAATGCTTAGTTTATGATTTATAGTCAACATTAATGAAATGTTCCAAACAAGCGTTTTCAGCCCGAGTGGAGCACATTTTGACTGTTTTTTTAAAAACATCATTGTACATTGAAATTCCTGCTTGCGTATGCTTTAGAAGCAAGAATTAAGAGGACTACATTCATTATTTCAAATGAAAAATGCTTAGTTTTTGATTTATAGTCAACATTAATGAAATGTCCCCAACAGCGTTTTCAGCCCGAGTGGAGCACATTTTGACTGTTTTTTTAAAAACATCATTGTACATTGAAATTTCTGCTTGCGTATGCTTTAGAAGCAAGAATTAAGAGGACTACATTCATTATTTCAGCTGAAAAATGCTTAGTTTTTGATTTATAGTCAACATTATTGAAATGTCCCCAACAGCGTTTTCAGCCCGAGTGGAGCACATTTTGACTGTTTTTTTTAAAAACATCATTGTACATTGATTTTTCTGCTTGCGTATGCTTTAGAAGCAAGAATTAAGAGGACTACATTCATTATTTCAGCTGAAAAATGCTTAGTTTATGATTTATAGTCAACATTAATGAAATGTTCCAAACAAGCGTTTTCAGCCCGAGTGGAGCACATTTTGACCGTTTTTTTAAAAACATCATTGTACATTGAAATTTCTGCTTGCGTATGCTTTAGAAGCAAGAATTAAGAGGACTACATTCATTATTTCAGCTGAAAAATGCTTAGTTTATGATTTATAGTCAACATTAATGTAATGTCCCCAACAAGCGTTTTCAGCCCGAGTGGAGCACATTTTGACTGTTTTTTTAAAAACATCATTGTACATTGAAATTTCTGCTTGCGTATGCTTTAGAAGCAAGAATTAAGAGGACTACATTCATTATTTCAGCTGAAAAATGCTTAGTTTTTGATTTATAGTCAACATTAATGAAATGTCCCCAACAGCGTTTTCAGCCCGAGTGGAGCACATTTTGACTGTTTTTTTAAAAACATCATTGTACATTGAAATTTCTGCTTGCGTATGCTTTAGAAGCAAGAATTAAGAGGACTACATTCATTATTTCAGCTGAAAAATGCTTAGTTTATGATTTATAGTCAACATTAATGAAATGTTCCAAACAAGCGTTTTCAACCCGAGTGGAGCACATTTTGACTGTTTTTTTTAAAAACATCATTGTACATTGAAATATCTGCTTGCGTATGCTTTAGAAGCAAGAATTAAGAGGACTACATTCATTATTTCAGCTGAAAAATGCTTAGTTTTTGATTTATAGTCAACATTAATGAAATGTCCCCAACAGCGTTTTCAGCCCGAGTGGAGCACATTTTGACTGTTTTTTTAAAAACATCATTGTACATTGAAATTTCTGCTTGCGTATGCTTTAGAAGCAAGAATTAAGAGAACTACATTCATTTTTTCAGCTGAAAAATGCTTAGTTTTTGATTTATAGTCAACATTAATGAAATGTCCCCAACAGCGTATTCAGCCCGAGTGGAGCACATTTTGACTGTTTTTTTAAAAAACATCATTGTACATTGAAATTTCTGCTTGCGTATGCTTTAGAAGCAAGAATTAAGAGGACTACATTCATTATTTCAGCTGAAAAATGCTTAGTTTATGAATTATAGTCAACATTAATGAAATGTTCCAAACAAGCGTTTTCAGCCCGAGTGGAGCACATTTTGACTGTTTTTTTAAAAACATCATTGTACATTGAAATTTCTGCTTGCGTATGCTTTAGAAGCAAGAATTAAGAGGACTACATTCATTATTTCAGCTGAAAAATGCTTAGTTTATGATTTATAGTCAACATTAATGAAATGTCCCCAACAGCGTTTTCAGCCCGAGTGGAGCACATTTTGACTGTTTTTTTAAAAACATCATTGTACATTGAAATTTCTGCTTGCGTATGCTTTAGAAGCAAGAATTAAGAGGACTACATTCATTATTTCAAATGAAAAATGCTTAGTTTTTGATTTATAGTCAACATTAATGAAATGTCCCCAACAGCGTTTTCAGCCCGAGTGGAGCACATTTTGACTGTTTTTTTAAAAACATCATTGTACATTGAAATTTCTGCTTGCGTATGCTTTAGAAGCAAGAATTAAGAGGACTACATTCATTATTTCAGCTGAAAAATGCTTAGTTTTTGATTTATAGTCAACATTAATGAAATGTCCCCAACAGCGTTTTCAGCCCGAGTGGAGCACATTTTGACTGTTTTTTTAAAAACATCATTGTACATTGAAATTTCTGTTTGCGTATGCTTTAGAAGCAAGAATTAAGAGGACTACATTCATTATTTCAGCTGAAAAATGCTTAGTTTATGATTTATAGTCAACATTAATGTAATGTCCCAAACAAGCGTTTTCAGCCCGAGTGGAGCACATTTTGACTGTTTTTTTAAAAACATCATTGTACATTGAAATTTCTGCTTGCGTATGCTTTAGAAGCAAGAATTAAGAGGACTACATTCATTATTTCAGCTGAAAAATGCTTAGTTTATGATTTATAGTCAACATTAATGAAATGTTCCAAACAAGCGTTTTCAGCCCGAGTGGAGCACATTTTGACTGTTTTTTTAAAAACATCATTGTACATTGAAATTTCTGCTTGCGTATGCTTTAGAAGCAAGAATTAAGAGGACTACATTCATTATTTCAGCTGAAAAATGCTTAGTTTTTGATTTATAGTCAACATTAATGAAATGTCCCCAACAGCCTTTTCAGCCCGAGTGGAGCACATTTTGACTGTTTTTTTTAAAAACATCATTGTACATTGAAATATCTGCTTGCGTATGCTTTAGAAGCAAGAATTAAGAGGACTACATTCATTATTTCAGCTGAAAAATGCTTAGTTTATGATTTATAGTCAACATTAATGAAATGTCCCCAACAGCGTTTTCAGCCCGAGTGGAGCACATTTTGACTGTTTTTTTAAAAACATCATTGTACATTGAAATTTCTGCTTGCGTATGCTTTAGAAGCAAGAATTAAGAGGACTACATTCATTATTTCAGCTGAAAAATGCTTAGTTTTTGATTTATAGTCAACATTAATGAAATGTCCCCAACAGCGTTTTCAGCCCGAGTGGAGCACATTTTGACTGTTTTTTTAAAAACATCATTGTACATTGAAATTTCTGCTTGCGTATGCTTTAGAAGCAAGAATTAAGAGAACTACATTCATTTTTTCAGCTGAAAAATGCTTAGTTTTTGATTTATAGTCAACATTAATGAAATGTCCCCAACAGCGTATTCAGCCCGAGTGGAGCACATTTTGACTGTTTTTTTAAAAAACATCATTGTACATTGAAATTTCTGCTTGCGTATGCTTTAGAAGCAAGAATTAAGAGGACTACATTCATTATTTCAGCTGAAAAATGCTTAGTTTATGAATTATAGTCAACATTAATGAAATGTTCCAAACAAGCGTTTTCAGCCCGAGTGGAGCACATTTTGACTGTTTTTTTAAAAACATCATTGTACATTGAAATTTCTGCTTGCATATGCTTTAGAAGCAAGAATTAAGAGGACTACATTCATTATTTCAGCTGAAAAATGCTTAGTTTATGATTTATAGTCAACATTAATGAAATGTTCCAGACAAGCGTTTTCAGCCCGAGTGGAGCACATTTTGACCGTTTTTTTAAAAACATCATTGTACATTGAAATTTCTGCTTGCGTATGCTTTAGAAGCAAGAATTAAGAGGACTACATTCATTATTTCAGCTGAAAAATGCTTAGTTTATGAATTATAGTCAACATTAATGTAATGTCCCAAACAAGCGTTTTCAGCCCGAGTGGAGCACATTTTGACTGTTTTTTTAAAAACATCATTGTACATTGAAATTTCTGCTTGCGTATGCTTTAGAAGCAAGAATTAAGAGGACTACATTCATTATTTCAGCTGAAAAATGCTTAGTTTATGATTTATAGTCAACATTAATGAAATGTCCCCAACAGCGTTTTCAGCCCGAGTGGAGCACATTTTGACTGTTTTTTTAAAAACATCATTGTACATTGAAATTTCTGTTTGCGTATGCTTTAGAAGCAAGAATTAAGAGGACTACATTCATTATTTCAGCTGAAAAATGCTTAGTTTATGATTTATAGTCAACATTAATGTAATGTCCCAAACAAGCGTTTTCAGCCCGAGTGGAGCACATTTTGACTGTTTTTTTAAAAACATCATTGTACATTGAAATTTCTGCTTGCGTATGCTTTAGAAGCAAGAATTAAGAGGACTACATTCATTATTTCAGCTGAAAAATGCTTAGTTTATGATTTATAGTCAACATTAATGAAATGTTCCAAACAAGCGTTTTCAGCCCGAGTGGAGCACATTTTGACTGTTTTTTTAAAAACATCATTGTACATTGAAATTTCTGCTTGCGTATGCTTTAGAAGCAAGAATTAAGAGGACTACATTCATTATTTCAGCTGAAAAATGCTTAGTTTTTGATTTATAGTCAACATTAATGAAATGTCCCCAACAGCCTTTTCAGCCCGAGTGGAGCACATTTTGACTGTTTTTTTTAAAAACATCATTGTACATTGAAATATCTGCTTGCGTATGCTTTAGAAGCAAGAATTAAGAGGACTACATTCATTATTTCAGCTGAAAAATGCTTAGTTTATGATTTATAGTCAACATTAATGAAATGTCCCCAACAGCGTTTTCAGCCCGAGTGGAGCACATTTTGACTGTTTTTTTAAAAACATCATTGTACATTGAAATTTCTGCTTGCGTATGCTTTAGAAGCAAGAATTAAGAGGACTACATTCATTATTTCAGCTGAAAAATGCTTAGTTTTTGATTTATAGTCAACATTAATGAAATGTCCCCAACAGCGTTTTCAGCCCGAGTGGAGCACATTTTGACTGTTTTTTTAAAAACATCATTGTACATTGAAATTTCTGCTTGCGTATGCTTTAGAAGCAAGAATTAAGAGAACTACATTCATTTTTTCAGCTGAAAAATGCTTAGTTTTTGATTTATAGTCAACATTAATGAAATGTCCCCAACAGCGTATTCAGCCCGAGTGGAGCACATTTTGACTGTTTTTTTAAAAACATCATTGTACATTGAAATTTCTGCTTGCATATGCTTTAGAAGCAAGAATTAAGAGGACTACATTCATTATTTCAGCTGAAAAATGCTTAGTTTATGATTTATAGTCAACATTAATGAAATGTTCCAGACAAGCGTTTTCAGCCCGAGTGGAGCACATTTTGACCGTTTTTTTAAAAACATCATTGTACATTGAAATTTCTGCTTGCGTATGCTTTAGAAGCAAGAATTAAGAGGACTACATTCATTATTTCAGCTGAAAAATGCTTAGTTTATGAATTATAGTCAACATTAATGTAATGTCCCAAACAAGCGTTTTCAGCCCGAGTGGAGCACATTTTGACTGTTTTTTTAAAAACATCATTGTACATTGAAATTTCTGCTTGCGTATGCTTTAGAAGCAAGAATTAAGAGGACTACATTCATTATTTCAGCTGAAAAATGCTTAGTTTATGATTTATAGTCAACATTAATGAAATGTCCCCAACAGCGTTTTCAGCCCGAGTGGAGCACATTTTGACTGTTTTTTTAAAAACATCATTGTACATTGAAATTTCTGCTTGCGTATGCTTTAGAAGCAAGAATTAAGAGGACTACATTCATTATTTCAGCTGAAAAATGCTTAGTTTATGATTTATAGTCAACATTAATGAAATGTCCCCAACAGCGTTTTCAGCCCGAGTGGAGCACATTTTGACTGTTTTTTTAAAAACATCATTGTACATTGAAATTTCTGCTTGCGTATGCTTTAGAAGCAAGAATTAAGAGGACTACATTCATTTTTTCAGCTGAAAAATGCTTAGTTTTTGATTTATAGTCAACATTAATGAAATGTCCCCAACAGCGTTTTCAGCCCGAGTGGAGCACATTTTGACTGTTTTTTTTAAAAACATCATTGTACATTGAAATTTCTGCTTGCGTATGCTTTAGAAGCAAGAATAAAGAGGACTACATTCATTATTTCAGCTGAAAAATGCTTAGTTTATGAATTATAGTCAACATTAATGAAATGTTCCAAACAAGCGTTTTCAGCCCGAGTGGAGCACATTTTGACTGTTTTTTTAAAAACATCATTGTACATTGAAATTTCTGCTTGCATATGCTTTAGAAGCAAGAATTAAGAGGACTACATTCATTATTTCAGCTGAAAAATGCTTAGTTTATGATTTATAGTCAACATTAATGAAATGTTCCAAACAAGCGTTTTCAGCCCGAGTGGAGCACATTTTGACCGTTTTTTTAAAAACATCATTGTACATTGAAATTTCTGCTTGCGTATGCTTTAGAAGCAAGAATTAAGAGGACTACATTCATTATTTCAGCTGAAAAATGCTTAGTTTTTGATTTATAGTCAACATTAATGAAATGTCCCCAACAGCCTTTTCAGCCCGAGTGGAGCACATTTTGACTGTTTTTTTTAAAAACATCATTGTACATTGAAATATCTGCTTGCGTATGCTTTAGAAGCAAGAATTAAGAGGACTACATTCATTATTTCAGCTGAAAAATGCTTAGTTTTTGATTTATAGTCAACATTAATGAAATGTCCCCAACAGCGTTTTCAGCCCGAGTGGAGCACATTTTGACTGTTTTTTTAAAAACATCATTGTACATTGAAATTTCTGCTTGCGTATGCTTTAGAAGCAAGAATTAAGAGGACTACATTCATTATTTCAGCTGAAAAATGCTTAGTTTATGATTTATAGTCAACATTAATGAAATGTCCCCAACAGCGTTTTCAGCCCGAGGGGAGCACATTTTGACTGTTTTTTTAAAAACATCATTGTACATTGAAATTTCTGCTTGCGTATGCTTTAGAAGCAAGAATTAAGAGGACTACATTCATTTTTTCAGCTGAAAAATGCTTAGTTTTTGATTTATAGTCAACATTAATGAAATGTCCCCAACAGCGTTTTCAGCCCGAGTGGAGCACATTTTGACTGTTTTTTTTAAAAACATCATTGTACATTGAAATTTCTGCTTGCGTATGCTTTAGAAGCAAGAATTAAGAGGACTACATTCATTATTTCAGCTGAAAAATGCTTAGTTTTTGATTTATAGTCAACATTAATGAAATGTCCCCAACAGCGTTTTCAGCCCGAGTGGAGCACATTTTGACTGTTTTTTTAAAAACATCATTGAACATTGAAATTTCTGCTTGCGTATGCTTTAGAATTAAGAATTAAGAGGACTACATTCATTATTTCAGCTGAAAAATGCTTAGTTTTTGATTTATAGTCAACATTAATGAAATGTCCCCAACAGCGTTTTCAGCCCGAGTGGAGCACATTTTGACTGTTTTTTTAAAAACATCATTGTACATTGAAATTTCTGTTTGCGTATGCTTTAGAAGCAAGAATTAAGAGGACTACATTCATTATTTCAGCTGAAAAATGCTTAGTTTATGATTTATAGTCAACATTAATGTAATGTCCCAAACAAGCGTTTTCAGCCCGAGTGGAGCACATTTTGACTGTTTTTTTAAAAACATCATTGTACATTGAAATTTCTGCTTGCGTATGCTTTAGAAGCAAGAATTAAGAGGACTACATTCATTATTTCAGCTGAAAAATGCTTAGTTTATGATTTATAGTCAACATTAATGAAATGTTCCAAACAAGCGTTTTCAGCCCGAGTGGAGCACATTTTGACTGTTTTTTTAAAAACATCATTGTACATTGAAATTTCTGCTTGCGTATGCTTTAGAAGCAAGAATTAAGAGGACTACATTCATTATTTCAGCTGAAAAATGCTTAGTTTTTGATTTATAGTCAACATTAATGAAATGTCCCCAACAGCCTTTTCAGCCCGAGTGGAGCACATTTTGACTGTTTTTTTTAAAAACATCATTGTACATTGAAATATCTGCTTGCGTATGCTTTAGAAGCAAGAATTAAGAGGACTACATTCATTATTTCAGCTGAAAAATGCTTAGTTTATGATTTATAGTCAACATTAATGAAATGTCCCCAACAGCGTTTTCAGCCCGAGTGGAGCACATTTTGACTGTTTTTTTAAAAACATCATTGTACATTGAAATTTCTGCTTGCGTATGCTTTAGAAGCAAGAATTAAGAGGACTACATTCATTATTTCAGCTGAAAAATGCTTAGTTTTTGATTTATAGTCAACATTAATGAAATGTCCCCAACAGCGTTTTCAGCCCGAGTGGAGCACATTTTGACTGTTTTTTTAAAAACATCATTGTACATTGAAATTTCTGCTTGCGTATGCTTTAGAAGCAAGAATTAAGAGGACTACATTCATTTTTTCAGCTGAAAAATGCTTAGTTTTTGATTTATAGTCAACATTAATGAAATGTCCCCAACAGCGTATTCAGCCCGAGTGGAGCACATTTTGACTGTTTTTTTAAAAAACATCATTGTACATTGAAATTTCTGCTTGCGTATGCTTTAGAAGCAAGAATTAAGAGGACTACATTCATTATTTCAGCTGAAAAATGCTTAGTTTATGAATTATAGTCAACATTAATGAAATGTTCCAAACAAGCGTTTTCAGCCCGAGTGGAGCACATTTTGACTGTTTTTTTAAAAACATCATTGTACATTGAAATTTCTGCTTGCATATGCTTTAGAAGCAAGAATTAAGAGGACTACATTCATTATTTCAGCTGAAAAATGCTTAGTTTATGATTTATAGTCAACATTAATGAAATGTTCCAAACAAGCGTTTTCAGCCCGAGTGGAGCACATTTTGACCGTTTTTTTAAAAACATCATTGTACATTGAAATTTCTGCTTGCGTATGCTTTAGAAGCAAGAATTAAGAGGACTACATTCATTATTTCAGCTGAAAAATGCTTAGTTTATGAATTATAGTCAACATTAATGTAATGTCCCAAACAAGCGTTTTCAGCCCGAGTGGAGCACATTTTGACTGTTTTTTTAAAAACATCATTGTACATTGAAATTTCTGCTTGCGTATGCTTTAGAAGCAAGAATTAAGAGGACTACATTCATTATTTCAGCTGAAAAATGCTTAGTTTATGATTTATAGTCAACATTAATGAAATGTCCCCAACAGCGTTTTCAGCCCGAGTGGAGCACATTTTGACTGTTTTTTTAAAAACATCATTGTACATTGAAATTTCTGCTTGCGTATGCTTTAGAAGCAAGAATTAAGAGGACTACATTCATTATTTCAGCTGAAAAATGCTTAGTTTATGATTTATAGTCAACATTAATGAAATGTCCCCAACAGCGTTTTCAGCCCGAGTGGAGCACATTTTGACTGTTTTTTTAAAAACATCATTGTACATTGAAATTTCTGCTTGCGTATGCTTTAGAAGCAAGAATTAAGAGGACTACATTCATTTTTTCAGCTGAAAAATGCTTAGTTTTTGATTTATAGTCAACATTAATGAAATGTCCCCAACAGCGTTTTCAGCCCGAGTGGAGCACATTTTGACTGTTTTTTTTAAAAACATCATTGTACATTGAAATTTCTGCTTGCGTATGCTTTAGAAGCAAGAATTAAGAGGACTACATTCATTATTTCAGCTGAAAAATGCTTAGTTTATGAATTATAGTCAACATTAATGAAATGTTCCAAACAAGCGTTTTCAGCCCGAGTGGAGCACATTTTGACTGTTTTTTTAAAAACATCATTGTACATTGAAATTTCTGCTTGCATATGCTTTAGAAGCAAGAATTAAGAGGACTACATTCATTATTTCAGCTGAAAAATGCTTAGTTTTTGATTTATAGTCAACATTAATGAAATGTCCCCAACAGCGTTTTCAGCCCGAGTGGAGCACATTTTGACTGTTTTTTTAAAAACATCATTGAACATTGAAATTTCTGCTTGCGTATGCTTTAGAATTAAGAATTAAGAGGACTACATTCATTATTTCAGCTGAAAAATGCTTAGTTTTTGATTTATAGTCAACATTAATGAAATGTCCCCAACAGCGTTTTCAGCCCGAGTGGAGCACATTTTGACTGTTTTTTTAAAAACATCATTGTACATTGAAATTTCTGTTTGCGTATGCTTTAGAAGCAAGAATTAAGAGGACTACATTCATTATTTCAGCTGAAAAATGCTTAGTTTATGATTTATAGTCAACATTAATGTAATGTCCCAAACAAGCGTTTTCAGCCCGAGTGGAGCACATTTTGACTGTTTTTTTAAAAACATCATTGTACATTGAAATTTCTGCTTGCGTATGCTTTAGAAGCAAGAATTAAGAGGACTACATTCATTATTTCAGCTGAAAAATGCTTAGTTTTTGATTTATAGTCAACATTAATGAAATGTCCCCAACAGCGTTTTCAGCCCGAGTGGAGCACATTTTGACTGTTTTTTTTAAAAACATCATTGTACATTGAAATTTCTGCTTGCGTATGCTTTAGAAGCAAGAATTAAGAGGACTACATTCATTATTTCAGCTGAAAAATGCTTAGTTTATGAATTATAGTCAACATTAATGAAATGTTCCAAACAAGCGTTTTCAGCCCGAGTGGAGCACATTTTGACTGTTTTTTTAAAAACATCATTGTACATTGAAATTTCTGCTTGCGTATGCTTTAGAAGCAAGAATTAAGAGGACTACATTCATTATTTCAGCTGAAAAATGCTTAGTTTATGATTTATAGTCAACATTAATGAAATGTTCCAAACAAGCGTTTTCAGCCCGAGTGGAGCACATTTTGACTGTTTTTTTAAAAACATCATTGTACATTGAAATTTCTGCTTGCGTATGCTTTAGAAGCAAGAATTAAGAGGACTACATTCATTATTTCAGCTGAAAAATGCTTAGTTTATGATTTATAGTCAACATTAATGAAATGTTCCAAACAAGCGTTTTCAGCCCGAGTGGAGCACATTTTGACTGTTTTTTTAAAAACATCATTGTACATTGAAATTTCTGCTTGCGTATGCTTTAGAAGCAAGAATTAAGAGGACTACATTCATTATTTCAGCTGAAAAATGCTTAGTTTTTGATTTATAGTCAACATTAATGAAATGTCCCCAACAGCGTTTTCAGCCCGAGTGGAGCACATTTTGACTGTTTTTTTTAAAAACATCATTGTACATTGAAATATCTGCTTGCGTATGCTTTAGAAGCAAGAATTAAGAGGACTACATTCATTATTTCAGCTGAAAAATGCTTAGTTTATGATTTATAGTCAACATTAATGAAATGTCCCCAACAGCGTTTTCAGCCCGAGTGGAGCACATTTTGACTGTTTTTTTAAAAACATCATTGTACATTGAAATTTCTGCTTGCGTATGCTTTAGAAGCAAGAATTAAGAGGACTACATTCATTATTTCAGCTGAAAAATGCTTAGTTTTTGATTTATAGTCAACATTAATGAAATGTCCCCAACAGCGTTTTCAGCCCGAGTGGAGCACATTTTGACTGTTTTTTTAAAAACATCATTGTACATTGAAATTTCTGCTTGCGTATGCTTTAGAAGCAAGAATTAAGAGGACTACATTCATTTTTTCAGCTGAAAAATGCTTAGTTTATGATTTATAGTCAACATTAATGAAATGTTCCAAACAAGCGTTTTCAGCCCGAGTGGAGCACATTTTGACCGTTTTTTTAAAAACATCATTGTACATTGAAATTTCTGTTTGCGTATGCTTTAGAAGCAAGAATTAAGAGGACTACATTCATTATTTCAGCTGAAAAATGCTTAGTTTATGATTTATAGTCACCATTAATGTAATGTCCCAAACAAGCGTTTTCAGCCCGAGTGGAGCACATTTTGACTGTTTTTTTAAAAACATCATTGTACATTGAAATTTCTGCTTGCGTATGCTTTAGAAGCAAGAATTAAGAGGACTACATTCATTATTTCAGCTGAAAAATGCTTAGTTTATGATTTATAGTCAACATTAATGAAATGTCCCCAACAGCGTTTTCAGCCCGAGTGGAGCACATTTTGACTGTTTTTTTAAAAACATCATTGTACATTGAAATTTCTGCTTGCGTATGCTTTAGAAGCAAGAAGTAAGAGGACTACATTCATTATTTCAGCTGAAAAATAGTTTATGATTTATAGTCAACATTAATGAAATGTTCCAAACAAGCGTTTTCAGCCCGAGTGGAGCACATTTTGACTGTTTTTTTTAAAAACATCATTGTACATTGAAATTTCTGCTTGCGTATGCTTTAGAAGCAAGAAGTAAGAGGACTACATTCATTATTCAAGATGAAAAATGCTTAGTTTTTGATTTATAGTCAACATTAATGAAATGTCCCCAACAAGCGTTTTCAGCCCGAGTGGAGCACATTTTGACTGTTTTTTTTAAAAACATCATTGTACATTGAAATTTCTTCTGCTTGCGTATGCTTTAGAAGCAAGAATTAAGAGGACTACATTCATTATTTCAACTGAAAAATGCTTAGTTTTTGATTTATAGTCAACATTATTGAAATGTCCCCAACAGCGTTTTCAGCCCGAGTGGAGCACATTTTGACTGTTTTTTTAAAAACATCAATTGTACATTGATTTTTCTGCTTGCGTATGCTTTAGAAGCAAGAATTAAGAGGACTACATTCATTATTTCAGCTGAAAAATGCTTAGTTTATGATTTATAGTCAACATTAATGAAATGTTCCAAACAAGCGTTTTCAGCCCGAGTGGAGCACATTTGACCGTTTTTTTAAAAACATCATTGTACATTGAAATTTCTGCTTGCGTATGCTTTAGAAGCAAGAATTAAGAGGACTACATTCATTATTTCAGCTGAAAAATGCTTAGTTTATGATTTATAGTCAACATTAATGTAATGTCCCCAACAAGCGTTTTCAGCCCGAGTGGAGCACATTTTGACTGTTTTTTTAAAAACATCATTGTACATTGAAATTTCTGCTTGCGTATGCTTTAGAAGCAAGAATTAAGAGGACTACATTCATTATTTCAGCTGAAAAATGCTTAGTTTTTGATTTATAGTCAACATTAATGAAATGTCCCCAACAGCGTTTTCAGCCCGAGTGGAGCACATTTTGACTGTTTTTTTAAAAACATCATTGTACATTGAAATTTCTGCTTGCGTATGCTTTAGAAGCAAGAATTAAGAGGACTACATTCATTATTTCAGCTGAAAAATGCTTAGTTTATGATTTATAGTCAACATTAATGAAATGTTCCAAACAAGCGTTTTCAACCCGAGTGGAGCACATTTTGACTGTTTTTTTAAAAACATCATTGTACATTGAAATTTCTGCTTGCGTATGCTTTAGAAGCAAGAATTAAGAGGACTACATTCATTATTTCAGCTGAAAAATGCTTAGTTTTTGATTTATAGTCAACATTAATGAAATGTCCCCAACAGCGTTTTCAGCCCGAGTGGAGCACATTTTGACTGTTTTTTTTAAAAACATCATTGTACATTGAAATTTCTGCTTGCGTATGCTTTAGAAGCAAGAATTAAGAGGACTACATTCATTATTTCAGCTGAAAAATGCTTAGTTTATGATTTATAGTCAACATTAATGTAATGTCCCCAACAAGCGTTTTCAGCCCGAGTGGAGCACATTTTGACTGTTTTTTTAAAAACATCATTGTACATTGAAATTTCTGCTTGCGTATGCTTTAGAAGCAAGAATTAAGAGGACTACATTCATTATTTCAGCTGAAAAATGCTTAGTTTATGATTTATAGTCAACATTAATGAAATGTCCCCAACAGCGTTTTCAGCCCGAGTGGAGCACATTTTGACTGTTTTTTTAAAAACATCATTGTACATTGAAATTTCTGCTTGCGTATGCTTTAGAAGCAAGAATTAAGAGGACTACATTCATTATTTCAGCTGAAAAATGCTTAGTTTTTGATTTATAGTCAACATTAATGAAATGTCCCCAACAGCGTTTTCAGCCCGAGTGGAGCACATTTTGACTGTTTTTTTTAAAAACATCATTGTACATTGAAATTTCTGCTTGCGTATGCTTTAGAAGCAAGAATTAAGAGGACTACATTCATTATTTCAGCTGAAAAATGCTTAGTTATGATTTATAGTCAACATTAATGAAATGTTCCAAACAAGCGTTTTCAGCCCGAGTGGAGCACATTTTGACTGTTTTTTTAAAAACATCATTGTACATTGAAATTTCTGTTTGCGTATGCTTTAGAAGCAAGAATTAATCGGACTACATTCATTATTTCAGCTGAAAAATGCTTAGTTTATGATTTATAGTCACAATTAATGTAATGTCCCCAACAGCGTTTTCAGCCCGAGTGGAGCACATTTTGACTGTTTTTTAAAAACATCATTGTACATTGAAATTTCTGCTTGCGTATGCTTTAGAAGCAAGAATTAAGAGGACTACATTCATTATTTCAGCTGAAAAATGCTTAGTTTTTGATTTATAGTCAACATTAATGAAATGTCCCCAACAGCGTTTTCAGCCGAGTGGAGCACATTTTGACTGTTTTTTTAAAAACATCATTGTACATTGAAATTTCTGCTTGCGTATGCTTTAGAAGCAAGAATTAAGAGGACTACATTCATTATTTCAGCTGAAAAATGCTTAGTTTATGATTTATAGTCAACATTAATGAAATGTTCCAAACAAGCGTTTTCAGCCCGAGTGGAGCACATTTTGACCGTTTTTTTAAAAACATCATTGTACATTGAAATTTCTGTTTGCGTATGCTTTAGAAGCAAGAATTAAGAGGACTACATTCATTATTTCAGCTGAAAAATGCTTAGTTTTTGATTTATAGTCAACATTAATGAAATGTCCCCAACAGCGTTTTCAGCCCGAGTGGAGCACATTTTGACTGTTTTTTTAAAAACATCATTGTACATTGAAATTTCTGCTTGCGTATGCTTTAGAATTAAGAATTAAGAGGACTACATTCATTATTTCAGCTGAAAAATGCTTAGTTTTTGATTTATAGTCAACATTAATGAAATGTCCCCAACAGCGTTTTCAGCCCGAGTGGAGCACATTTTGACTGTTTTTTTAAAAACATCATTGTACATTGAAATTTCTGTTTGCGTATGCTTTAGAAGCAAGAATTAAGAGGACTACATTCATTATTTCAGCTGAAAAATGCTTAGTTTATGATTTATAGTCAACATTAATGTAATGTCCCAAACAAGCGTTTTCAGCCCGAGTGGAGCACATTTTGACTGTTTTTTTAAAAACATCATTGTACATTGAAATTTCTGCTTGCGTATGCTTTAGAAGCAAGAATTAAGAGGACTACATTCATTATTTCAGCTGAAAAATGCTTAGTTTATGATTTATAGTCAACATTAATGAAATGTTCCAAACAAGCGTTTTCAGCCCGAGTGGAGCACATTTTGACTGTTTTTTTAAAAACATCATTGTACATTGAAATTTCTGCTTGCGTATGCTTTAGAAGCAAGAATTAAGAGGACTACATTCATTATTTCAGCTGAAAAATGCTTAGTTTTTGATTTATAGTCAACATTAATGAAATGTCCCCAACAGCCTTTTCAGCCCGAGTGGAGCACATTTTGACTGTTTTTTTTAAAAACATCATTGTACATTGAAATATCTGCTTGCGTATGCTTTAGAAGCAAGAATTAAGAGGACTACATTCATTATTTCAGCTGAAAAATGCTTAGTTTATGATTTATAGTCAACATTAATGAAATGTCCCCAACAGCGTTTTCAGCCCGAGTGGAGCACATTTTGACTGTTTTTTTAAAAACATCATTGTACATTGAAATTTCTGCTTGCGTATGCTTTAGAAGCAAGAATTAAGAGGACTACATTCATTATTTCAGCTGAAAAATGCTTAGTTTTTGATTTATAGTCAACATTAATGAAATGTCCCCAACAGCGTTTTCAGCCCGAGTGGAGCACATTTTGACTGTTTTTTTAAAAACATCATTGTACATTGAAATTTCTGCTTGCGTATGCTTTAGAAGCAAGAATTAAGAGAACTACATTCATTTTTTCAGCTGAAAAATGCTTAGTTTTTGATTTATAGTCAACATTAATGAAATGTCCCCAACAGCGTATTCAGCCCGAGTGGAGCACATTTTGACTGTTTTTTTAAAAAACATCATTGTACATTGAAATTTCTGCTTGCGTATGCTTTAGAAGCAAGAATTAAGAGGACTACATTCATTATTTCAGCTGAAAAATGCTTAGTTTATGAATTATAGTCAACATTAATGAAATGTTCCAAACAAGCGTTTCAGCCGAGTGGAGCACATTTTGACTGTTTTTTTAAAAACATCATTGTACATTGAAATTTCTGCTTGCATATGCTTTAGAAGCAAGAATTAAGAGGACTACATTCATTATTTCAGCTGAAAAATGCTTAGTTTATGATTTATAGTCAACATTAATGAAATGTTCCAGACAAGCGTTTTCAGCCCGAGTGGAGCACATTTTGACCGTTTTTTTAAAAACATCATTGTACATTGAAATTTCTGCTTGCGTATGCTTTAGAAGCAAGAATTAAGAGGACTACATTCATTATTTCAGCTGAAAAATGCTTAGTTTATGAATTATAGTCAACATTAATGTAATGTCCCAAACAAGCGTTTTCAGCCCGAGTGGAGCACATTTTGACTGTTTTTTTAAAAACATCATTGTACATTGAAATTTCTGCTTGCGTATGCTTTAGAAGCAAGAATTAAGAGGACTACATTCATTATTTCAGCTGAAAAATGCTTAGTTTATGATTTATAGTCAACATTAATGAAATGTCCCCAACAGCGTTTTCAGCCCGAGTGGAGCACATTTTGACTGTTTTTTTAAAAACATCATTGTACATTGAAATTTCTGTTTGCGTATGCTTTAGAAGCAAGAATTAAGAGGACTACATTCATTATTTCAGCTGAAAAATGCTTAGTTTATGATTTATAGTCAACATTAATGTAATGTCCCAAACAAGCGTTTTCAGCCCGAGTGGAGCACATTTTGACTGTTTTTTTAAAAACATCATTGTACATTGAATTTCTGCTTGCGTATGCTTTAGAAGCAAGAATTAAGAGGACTACATTCATTATTTCAGCTGAAAAATGCTTAGTTTATGATTTATAGTCAACATTAATGAAATGTTCCAAACAAGCGTTTTCAGCCCGAGTGGAGCACATTTTGACTGTTTTTTTAAAACATCATTGTACATTGAAATTTCTGCTTGCGTATGCTTTAGAAGCAAGAATTAAGAGGACTACATTCATTATTTCAGCTGAAAAATGCTTAGTTTTTGATTTATAGTCAACATTAATGAAATGTCCCCAACAGCCTTTTCAGCCCGAGTGGAGCACATTTTGACTGTTTTTTTTAAAAACATCATTGTACATTGAAATATCTGCTTGCGTATGCTTTAGAAGCAAGAATTAAGAGGACTACATTCATTATTTCAGCTGAAAAATGCTTAGTTTATGATTTATAGTCAACATTAATGAAATGTCCCCAACAGCGTTTTCAGCCCGAGTGGAGCACATTTTGACTGTTTTTTTAAAAACATCATTGTACATTGAAATTTCTGCTTGCGTATGCTTTAGAAGCAAGAATTAAGAGGACTACATTCATTATTTCAGCTGAAAAATGCTTAGTTTTTGATTTATAGTCAACATTAATGAAATGTCCCCAACAGCGTTTTCAGCCCGAGTGGAGCACATTTTGACTGTTTTTTTAAAAACATCATTGTACATTGAAATTTCTGCTTGCGTATGCTTTAGAAGCAAGAATTAAGAGAACTACATTCATTTTTTCAGCTGAAAAATGCTTAGTTTTTGATTTATAGTCAACATTAATGAAATGTCCCCAACAGCGTATTCAGCCCGAGTGGAGCACATTTTGACTGTTTTTTTAAAAAACATCATTGTACATTGAAATTTCTGCTTGCGTATGCTTTAGAAGCAAGAATTAAGAGGACTACATTCATTATTTCAGCTGAAAAATGCTTAGTTTATGAATTATAGTCAACATTAATGAAATGTTCCAAACAAGCGTTTTCAGCCCGAGTGGAGCACATTTTGACTGTTTTTTTAAAAACATCATTGTACATTGAAATTTCTGCTTGCATATGCTTTAGAAGCAAGAATTAAGAGGACTACATTCATTATTTCAGCTGAAAAATGCTTAGTTTATGATTTATAGTCAACATTAATGAAATGTTCCAGACAAGCGTTTTCAGCCCGAGTGGAGCACATTTTGACCGTTTTTTTAAAAACATCATTGTACATTGAAATTTCTGCTTGCGTATGCTTTAGAAGCAAGAATTAAGAGGACTACATTCATTATTTCAGCTGAAAAATGCTTAGTTTATGAATTATAGTCAACATTAATGTAATGTCCCAAACAAGCGTTTTCAGCCCGAGTGGAGCACATTTTGACTGTTTTTTTAAAAACATCATTGTACATTGAAATTTCTGCTTGCGTATGCTTTAGAAGCAAGAATTAAGAGGACTACATTCATTATTTCAGCTGAAAAATGCTTAGTTTATGATTTATAGTCAACATTAATGAAATGTCCCCAACAGCGTTTTCAGCCCGAGTGGAGCACATTTTGACTGTTTTTTTAAAAACATCATTGTACATTGAAATTTCTGCTTGCGTATGCTTTAGAAGCAAGAATTAAGAGGACTACATTCATTATTTCAGCTGAAAAATGCTTAGTTTATGATTTATAGTCAACATTAATGAAATGTCCCCAACAGCGTTTTCAGCCCGAGTGGAGCACATTTTGACTGTTTTTTTAAAAACATCATTGTACATTGAAATTTCTGCTTGCGTATGCTTTAGAAGCAAGAATTAAGAGGACTACATTCATTTTTTCAGCTGAAAAATGCTTAGTTTTTGATTTATAGTCAACATTAATGAAATGTCCCCAACAGCGTTTTCAGCCCGAGTGGAGCACATTTTGACTGTTTTTTTTAAAAACATCATTGTACATTGAAATTTCTGCTTGCGTATGCTTTAGAAGCAAGAATAAAGAGGACTACATTCATTATTTCAGCTGAAAAATGCTTAGTTTATGAATTATAGTCAACATTAATGAAATGTTCCAAACAAGCGTTTTCAGCCCGAGTGGAGCACATTTTGACTGTTTTTTTAAAAACATCATTGTACATTGAAATTTCTGCTTGCATATGCTTTAGAAGCAAGAATTAAGAGGACTACATTCATTATTTCAGCTGAAAAATGCTTAGTTTATGATTTATAGTCAACATTAATGAAATGTTCCAAACAAGCGTTTTCAGCCCGAGTGGAGCACATTTTGACCGTTTTTTTAAAAACATCATTGTACATTGAAATTTCTGCTTGCGTATGCTTTAGAAGCAAGAATTAAGAGGACTACATTCATTATTTCAGCTGAAAAATGCTTAGTTTTTGATTTATAGTCAACATTAATGAAATGTCCCCAACAGCCTTTTCAGCCCGAGTGGAGCACATTTTGACTGTTTTTTTTAAAAACATCATTGTACATTGAAATATCTGCTTGCGTATGCTTTAGAAGCAAGAATTAAGAGGACTACATTCATTATTTCAGCTGAAAAATGCTTAGTTTTTGATTTATAGTCAACATTAATGAAATGTCCCCAACAGCGTTTTCAGCCCGAGTGGAGCACATTTTGACTGTTTTTTTAAAAACATCATTGTACATTGAAATTTCTGCTTGCGTATGCTTTAGAAGCAAGAATTAAGAGGACTACATTCATTATTTCAGCTGAAAAATGCTTAGTTTATGATTTATAGTCAACATTAATGAAATGTTCCAAACAAGCGTTTTCAGCCCGAGTGGAGCACATTTTGACTGTTTTTTTAAAAACATCATTGTACATTGAAATTTCTGCTTGCGTATGCTTTAGAAGCAAGAATTAAGAGGACTACATTCATTATTTCAGCTGAAAAATGCTTAGTTTTTGATTTATAGTCAACATTAATGAAATGTCCCCAACAGCCTTTTCAGCCCGAGTGGAGCACATTTTGACTGTTTTTTTTAAAAACATCATTGTACATTGAAATATCTGCTTGCGTATGCTTTAGAAGCAAGAATTAAGAGGACTACATTCATTATTTCAGCTGAAAAATGCTTAGTTTATGATTTATAGTCAACATTAATGAAATGTCCCCAACAGCGTTTTCAGCCCGAGTGGAGCACATTTTGACTGTTTTTTTAAAAACATCATTGTACATTGAAATTTCTGCTTGCGTATGCTTTAGAAGCAAGAATTAAGAGGACTACATTCATTATTTCAGCTGAAAAATGCTTAGTTTTTGATTTATAGTCAACATTAATGAAATGTCCCCAACAGCGTTTTCAGCCCGAGTGGAGCACATTTTGACTGTTTTTTTAAAAACATCATTGTACATTGAAATTTCTGCTTGCGTATGCTTTAGAAGCAAGAATTAAGAGAACTACATTCATTTTTTCAGCTGAAAAATGCTTAGTTTTTGATTTATAGTCAACATTAATGAAATGTCCCCAACAGCGTATTCAGCCCGAGTGGAGCACATTTTGACTGTTTTTTTAAAAAACATCATTGTACATTGAAATTTCTGCTTGCGTATGCTTTAGAAGCAAGAATTAAGAGGACTACATTCATTATTTCAGCTGAAAAATGCTTAGTTTATGAATTATAGTCAACATTAATGAAATGTTCCAAACAAGCGTTTTCAGCCCGAGTGGAGCACATTTTGACTGTTTTTTTAAAAACATCATTGTACATTGAAATTTCTGCTTGCATATGCTTTAGAAGCAAGAATTAAGAGGACTACATTCATTATTTCAGCTGAAAAATGCTTAGTTTATGATTTATAGTCAACATTAATGAAATGTTCCAGACAAGCGTTTTCAGCCCGAGTGGAGCACATTTTGACCGTTTTTTTAAAAACATCATTGTACATTGAAATTTCTGCTTGCGTATGCTTTAGAAGCAAGAATTAAGAGGACTACATTCATTATTTCAGCTGAAAAATGCTTAGTTTATGAATTATAGTCAACATTAATGTAATGTCCCAAACAAGCGTTTTCAGCCCGAGTGGAGCACATTTTGACTGTTTTTTTAAAAACATCATTGTACATTGAAATTTCTGCTTGCGTATGCTTTAGAAGCAAGAATTAAGAGGACTACATTCATTATTTCAGCTGAAAAATGCTTAGTTTATGATTTATAGTCAACATTAATGAAATGTCCCCAACAGCGTTTTCAGCCCGAGTGGAGCACATTTTGACTGTTTTTTTAAAAACATCATTGTACATTGAAATTTCTGCTTGCGTATGCTTTAGAAGCAAGAATTAAGAGGACTACATTCATTATTTCAGCTGAAAAATGCTTAGTTTATGATTTATAGTCAACATTAATGAAATGTCCCCAACAGCGTTTTCAGCCCGAGTGGAGCACATTTTGACTGTTTTTTTAAAAACATCATTGTACATTGAAATTTCTGCTTGCGTATGCTTTAGAAGCAAGAATTAAGAGGACTACATTCATTTTTTCAGCTGAAAAATGCTTAGTTTTTGATTTATAGTCAACATTAATGAAATGTCCCCAACAGCGTTTTCAGCCCGAGTGGAGCACATTTTGACTGTTTTTTTTAAAAACATCATTGTACATTGAAATTTCTGCTTGCGTATGCTTTAGAAGCAAGAATAAAGAGGACTACATTCATTATTTCAGCTGAAAAATGCTTAGTTTATGAATTATAGTCAACATTAATGAAATGTTCCAAACAAGCGTTTTCAGCCCGAGTGGAGCACATTTTGACTGTTTTTTTAAAAACATCATTGTACATTGAAATTTCTGCTTGCATATGCTTTAGAAGCAAGAATTAAGAGGACTACATTCATTATTTCAGCTGAAAAATGCTTAGTTTATGATTTATAGTCAACATTAATGAAATGTTCCAAACAAGCGTTTTCAGCCCGAGTGGAGCACATTTTGACCGTTTTTTTAAAAACATCATTGTACATTGAAATTTCTGCTTGCGTATGCTTTAGAAGCAAGAATTAAGAGGACTACATTCATTATTTCAGCTGAAAAATGCTTAGTTTTTGATTTATAGTCAACATTAATGAAATGTCCCCAACAGCCTTTTCAGCCCGAGTGGAGCACATTTTGACTGTTTTTTTTAAAAACATCATTGTACATTGAAATATCTGCTTGCGTATGCTTTAGAAGCAAGAATTAAGAGGACTACATTCATTATTTCAGCTGAAAAATGCTTAGTTTTTGATTTATAGTCAACATTAATGAAATGTCCCCAACAGCGTTTTCAGCCCGAGTGGAGCACATTTTGACTGTTTTTTTAAAAACATCATTGTACATTGAAATTTCTGCTTGCGTATGCTTTAGAAGCAAGAATTAAGAGGACTACATTCATTATTTCAGCTGAAAAATGCTTAGTTTATGATTTATAGTCAACATTAATGAAATGTCCCCAACAGCGTTTTCAGCCCGAGGGGAGCACATTTTGACTGTTTTTTTAAAAACATCATTGTACATTGAAATTTCTGCTTGCGTATGCTTTAGAAGCAAGAATTAAGAGGACTACATTCATTTTTTCAGCTGAAAAATGCTTAGTTTTTGATTTATAGTCAACATTAATGAAATGTCCCCAACAGCGTTTTCAGCCCGAGTGGAGCACATTTTGACTGTTTTTTTTAAAAACATCATTGTACATTGAAATTTCTGCTTGCGTATGCTTTAGAAGCAAGAATTAAGAGGACTACATTCATTATTTCAGCTGAAAAATGCTTAGTTTTTGATTTATAGTCAACATTAATGAAATGTCCCCAACAGCGTTTTCAGCCCGAGTGGAGCACATTTTGACTGTTTTTTTAAAAACATCATTGAACATTGAAATTTCTGCTTGCGTATGCTTTAGAATTAAGAATTAAGAGGACTACATTCATTATTTCAGCTGAAAAATGCTTAGTTTTTGATTTATAGTCAACATTAATGAAATGTCCCCAACAGCGTTTTCAGCCCGAGTGGAGCACATTTTGACTGTTTTTTTAAAAACATCATTGTACATTGAAATTTCTGTTTGCGTATGCTTTAGAAGCAAGAATTAAGAGGACTACATTCATTATTTCAGCTGAAAAATGCTTAGTTTATGATTTATAGTCAACATTAATGTAATGTCCCAAACAAGCGTTTTCAGCCCGAGTGGAGCACATTTTGACTGTTTTTTTAAAAACATCATTGTACATTGAAATTTCTGCTTGCGTATGCTTTAGAAGCAAGAATTAAGAGGACTACATTCATTATTTCAGCTGAAAAATGCTTAGTTTATGATTTATAGTCAACATTAATGAAATGTTCCAAACAAGCGTTTTCAGCCCGAGTGGAGCACATTTTGACTGTTTTTTTAAAAACATCATTGTACATTGAAATTTCTGCTTGCGTATGCTTTAGAAGCAAGAATTAAGAGGACTACATTCATTATTTCAGCTGAAAAATGCTTAGTTTTTGATTTATAGTCAACATTAATGAAATGTCCCCAACAGCCTTTTCAGCCCGAGTGGAGCACATTTTGACTGTTTTTTTTAAAAACATCATTGTACATTGAAATATCTGCTTGCGTATGCTTTAGAAGCAAGAATTAAGAGGACTACATTCATTATTTCAGCTGAAAAATGCTTAGTTTATGATTTATAGTCAACATTAATGAAATGTCCCCAACAGCGTTTTCAGCCCGAGTGGAGCACATTTTGACTGTTTTTTTAAAAACATCATTGTACATTGAAATTTCTGCTTGCGTATGCTTTAGAAGCAAGAATTAAGAGGACTACATTCATTATTTCAGCTGAAAAATGCTTAGTTTTTGATTTATAGTCAACATTAATGAAATGTCCCCAACAGCGTTTTCAGCCCGAGTGGAGCACATTTTGACTGTTTTTTTAAAAACATCATTGTACATTGAAATTTCTGCTTGCGTATGCTTTAGAAGCAAGAATTAAGAGGACTACATTCATTTTTTCAGCTGAAAAATGCTTAGTTTTTGATTTATAGTCAACATTAATGAAATGTCCCCAACAGCGTATTCAGCCCGAGTGGAGCACATTTTGACTGTTTTTTTAAAAAACATCATTGTACATTGAAATTTCTGCTTGCGTATGCTTTAGAAGCAAGAATTAAGAGGACTACATTCATTATTTCAGCTGAAAAATGCTTAGTTTATGAATTATAGTCAACATTAATGAAATGTTCCAAACAAGCGTTTTCAGCCCGAGTGGAGCACATTTTGACTGTTTTTTTAAAAACATCATTGTACATTGAAATTTCTGCTTGCATATGCTTTAGAAGCAAGAATTAAGAGGACTACATTCATTATTTCAGCTGAAAAATGCTTAGTTTATGATTTATAGTCAACATTAATGAAATGTTCCAAACAAGCGTTTTCAGCCCGAGTGGAGCACATTTTGACCGTTTTTTTAAAAACATCATTGTACATTGAAATTTCTGCTTGCGTATGCTTTAGAAGCAAGAATTAAGAGGACTACATTCATTATTTCAGCTGAAAAATGCTTAGTTTATGAATTATAGTCAACATTAATGTAATGTCCCAAACAAGCGTTTTCAGCCCGAGTGGAGCACATTTTGACTGTTTTTTTAAAAACATCATTGTACATTGAAATTTCTGCTTGCGTATGCTTTAGAAGCAAGAATTAAGAGGACTACATTCATTATTTCAGCTGAAAAATGCTTAGTTTATGATTTATAGTCAACATTAATGAAATGTCCCCAACAGCGTTTTCAGCCCGAGTGGAGCACATTTTGACTGTTTTTTTAAAAACATCATTGTACATTGAAATTTCTGCTTGCGTATGCTTTAGAAGCAAGAATTAAGAGGACTACATTCATTATTTCAGCTGAAAAATGCTTAGTTTATGATTTATAGTCAACATTAATGAAATGTCCCCAACAGCGTTTTCAGCCCGAGTGGAGCACATTTTGACTGTTTTTTTAAAAACATCATTGTACATTGAAATTTCTGCTTGCGTATGCTTTAGAAGCAAGAATTAAGAGGACTACATTCATTTTTTCAGCTGAAAAATGCTTAGTTTTTGATTTATAGTCAACATTAATGAAATGTCCCCAACAGCGTTTTCAGCCCGAGTGGAGCACATTTTGACTGTTTTTTTTAAAAACATCATTGTACATTGAAATTTCTGCTTGCGTATGCTTTAGAAGCAAGAATTAAGAGGACTACATTCATTATTTCAGCTGAAAAATGCTTAGTTTATGAATTATAGTCAACATTAATGAAATGTTCCAAACAAGCGTTTTCAGCCCGAGTGGAGCACATTTTGACTGTTTTTTTAAAAACATCATTGTACATTGAAATTTCTGCTTGCATATGCTTTAGAAGCAAGAATTAAGAGGACTACATTCATTATTTCAGCTGAAAAATGCTTAGTTTATGATTTATAGTCAACATTAATGAAATGTTCCAAACAAGCGTTTTCAGCCCGAGTGGAGCACATTTTGACCGTTTTTTTAAAAACATCATTGTACATTGAAATTTCTGCTTGCGTATGCTTTAGAAGCAAGAATTAAGAGGACTACATTCATTATTTCAGCTGAAAAATGCTTAGTTTATGAATTATAGTCAACATTAATGTAATGTCCCAAACAAGCGTTTTCAGCCCGAGTGGAGCACATTTTGACTGTTTTTTTAAAAACATCATTGTACATTGAAATTTCTGCTTGCGTATGCTTTAGAAGCAAGAATTAAGAGGACTACATTCATTATTTCAGCTGAAAAATGCTTAGTTTATGATTTATAGTCAACATTAATGAAATGTCCCCAACAGCGTTTTCAGCCCGAGTGGAGCACATTTTGACTGTTTTTTTAAAAACATCATTGTACATTGAAATTTCTGCTTGCGTATGCTTTAGAAGCAAGAATTAAGAGGACTACATTCATTATTTCAGCTGAAAAATGCTTAGTTTATGATTTATAGTCAACATTAATGTCATGTCCCAAACAAGCGTTTTCAGCCCGAGTGGAGCACATTTTGACCGTTTTTTTAAAAACATCATTGTACATTGAAATTTCTGTTTGCGTATGCTTTAGAAGCAAGAATTAAGAGGACTACATTCATTATTTCAGCTGAAAAATGCTTAGTTTATGATTTATAGTCAACATTAATGAAATGTCCCCAACAGCGTTTTCAGCCCGAGTGGAGCACATTTTGACTGTTTTTTTTAAAAACATCATTGTACATTGAAATTTCTGCTTGCGTATGCTTTAGAAGCAAGAATTAAGAGGACTACATTCATTATTTCAGCTGAAAAATGCTTAGTTTATGAATTATAGTCAACATTAATGAAATGTCCCAAACAAGCGTTTTCAGCCCGAGTGGAGCACATTTTGACTGTTTTTTTAAAAACATCATTGTACATTGAAATTTCTGCTTGCATATGCTTTAGAAGCAAGAATTAAGAGGACTACATTCATTATTTCAGCTGAAAAATGCTTAGTTTATGATTTATAGTCAACATTAATGAAATGTTCCAAACAAGCGTTTTCAGCCCGAGTGGAGCACATTTTGACCGTTTTTTTAAAAACATCATTGTACATTGAAATTTCTGTTTGCGTATGCTTTAGAAGCAAGAATTAAGAGGACTACATTCATTATTTCAGCTGAAAAATGCTTAGTTTATGATTTATAGTCAACATTAATGTAATGTCCCAAACAAGCGTTTTCAGCCCGAGTGGAGCACATTTTGACTGTTTTTTTAAAAACATCATTGTACATTGAAATTTCTGCTTGCGTATGCTTTAGAAGCAAGAATTAAGAGGACTACATTCATTATTTCAGCTGAAAAATGCTTAGTTTATGATTTATAGTCAACATTAATGAAATGTCCCCAACAGCGTTTTCAGCCCGAGTGGAGCACATTTTGACTGTTTTTTTAAAAACATCATTGTACATTGAAATTTCTGCTTGCGTATGCTTTAGAAGCAAGAATTAAGAGGACTACATTCATTATTTCAGCTGAAAAATGCTTAGTTTTTGATTTATAGTCAACATTATTGAAATGTCCCCAACAGCGTTTTCAGCCCGAGTGGAGCACATTTTGACTGTTTTTTTTAAAAACATCATTGTACATTGATTTTTCTGCTTGCGTATGCTTTAGAAGCAAGAATTAAGAGGACTACATTCATTATTTCAGCTGAAAAATGCTTAGTTTATGAATTATAGTCAACATTAATGAAATGTTCCAAACAAGCGTTTTCAGCCCGAGTGGAGCACATTTTGACCGTTTTTTTAAAAACATCATTGTACATTGAAATTTCTGCTTGCGTATGCTTTAGAAGCAAGAATTAAGAGGACTACATTCATTATTTCAGCTGAAAAATGCTTAGTTTATGATTTATAGTCAACATTAATGTAATGTCCCCAACAAGCGTTTTCAGCCCGAGTGGAGCACATTTTGACTGTTTTTTTAAAAACATCATTGTACATTGAAATTTCTGCTTGCGTATGCTTTAGAAGCAAGAATTAAGAGGACTACATTCATTATTTCAGCTGAAAAATGCTTAGTTTTTGATTTATAGTCAACATTAATGAAATGTCCCCAACAGCGTTTTCAGCCCGAGTGGAGCACATTTTGACTGTTTTTTTAAAAACATCATTGTACATTGAAATTTCTGCTTGCGTATGCTTTAGAAGCAAGAATTAAGAGGACTACATTCATTATTTCAGCTGAAAAATGCTTAGTTTATGATTTATAGTCAACATTAATGAAATGTTCCAAACAAGCGTTTTCAACCCGAGTGGAGCACATTTTGACTGTTTTTTTAAAAACATCATTGTACATTGAAATTTCTGCTTGCGTATGCTTTAGAAGCAAGAATTAAGAGGACTACATTCATTATTTCAGCTGAAAAATGCTTAGTTTTTGATTTATAGTCAACATTAATGAAATGTCCCCAACAGCGTTTTCAGCCCGAGTGGAGCACATTTTGACTGTTTTTTTTAAAAACATCATTGTACATTGAAATTTCTGCTTGCGTATGCTTTAGAAGCAAGAATTAAGAGGACTACATTCATTATTTCAGCTGAAAAATGCTTAGTTTATGATTTATAGTCAACATTAATGTAATGTCCCCAACAAGCGTTTTCAGCCCGAGTGGAGCACATTTTGACTGTTTTTTTAAAAACATCATTGTACATTGAAATTTCTGCTTGCGTATGCTTTAGAAGCAAGAATTAAGAGGACTACATTCATTATTTCAGCTGAAAAATGCTTAGTTTATGATTTATAGTCAACATTAATGAAATGTCCCCAACAGCGTTTTCAGCCCGAGTGGAGCACATTTTGACTGTTTTTTTAAAAACATCATTGTACATTGAAATTTCTGCTTGCGTATGCTTTAGAAGCAAGAATTAAGAGGACTACATTCATTATTTCAGCTGAAAAATGCTTAGTTTTTGATTTATAGTCAACATTAATGAAATGTCCCCAACAGCGTTTTCAGCCCGAGTGGAGCACATTTTGACTGTTTTTTTAAAAACATCATTGTACATTGAAATTTCTGCTTGCGTATGCTTTAGAAGCAAGAATTAAGAGGACTACATTCATTATTTCAGCTGAAAAATGCTTAGTTTATGATTTATAGTCAACATTAATGAAATGTTCCAAACAAGCGTTTTCAGCCCGAGTGGAGCACATTTTGACTGTTTTTTTAAAAACATCATTGTACATTGAAATTTCTGTTTGCGTATGCTTTAGAAGCAAGAATTAATCGGACTACATTCATTATTTCAGCTGAAAAATGCTTAGTTTATGATTTATAGTCACAATTAATGTAATGTCCCCAACAGCGTTTTCAGCCCGAGTGGAGCACATTTTGACTGTTTTTTTAAAAACATCATTGTACATTGAAATTTCTGCTTGCGTATGCTTTAGAAGCAAGAATTAAGAGGACTACATTCATTATTTCAGCTGAAAAATGCTTAGTTTTTGATTTATAGTCAACATTAATGAAATGTCCCCAACAGCGTTTTCAGCCCGAGTGGAGCACATTTTGACTGTTTTTTTTAAAAACATCATTGTACATTGAAATTTCTGCTTGCGTATGCTTTAGAAGCAAGAATTAAGAGGACTACATTCATTATTTCAGCTGAAAAATGCTTAGTTTATGAATTATAGTCAACATTAATGAAATGTTCCAAACAAGCGTTTTCAGCCCGAGTGGAGCACATTTTGACTGTTTTTTTAAAAACATCATTGTACATTGAAATTTCTGCTTGCGTATGCTTTAGAAGCAAGAATTAAGAGGACTACATTCATTATTTCAGCTGAAAAATGCTTAGTTTATGATTTATAGTCAACATTAATGAAATGTTCCAAACAAGCGTTTTCAGCCCGAGTGGAGCACATTTTGACTGTTTTTTTAAAAACATCATTGTACATTGAAATTTCTGCTTGCGTATGCTTTAGAAGCAAGAATTAAGAGGACTACATTCATTATTTCAGCTGAAAAATGCTTAGTTTATGATTTATAGTCAACATTAATGAAATGTTCCAAACAAGCGTTTTCAGCCCGAGTGGAGCACATTTTGACTGTTTTTTTAAAAACATCATTGTACATTGAAATTTCTGCTTGCGTATGCTTTAGAAGCAAGAATTAAGAGGACTACATTCATTATTTCAGCTGAAAAATGCTTAGTTTTTGATTTATAGTCAACATTAATGAAATGTCCCCAACAGCGTTTTCAGCCCGAGTGGAGCACATTTTGACTGTTTTTTTTAAAAACATCATTGTACATTGAAATATCTGCTTGCGTATGCTTTAGAAGCAAGAATTAAGAGGACTACATTCATTATTTCAGCTGAAAAATGCTTAGTTTATGATTTATAGTCAACATTAATGAAATGTCCCCAACAGCGTTTTCAGCCCGAGTGGAGCACATTTTGACTGTTTTTTTAAAAACATCATTGTACATTGAAATTTCTGCTTGCGTATGCTTTAGAAGCAAGAATTAAGAGGACTACATTCATTATTTCAGCTGAAAAATGCTTAGTTTTTGATTTATAGTCAACATTAATGAAATGTCCCCAACAGCGTTTTCAGCCCGAGTGGAGCACATTTTGACTGTTTTTTTAAAAACATCATTGTACATTGAAATTTCTGCTTGCGTATGCTTTAGAAGCAAGAATTAAGAGGACTACATTCATTTTTTCAGCTGAAAAATGCTTAGTTTATGATTTATAGTCAACATTAATGAAATGTTCCAAACAAGCGTTTTCAGCCCGAGTGGAGCACATTTTGACCGTTTTTTTAAAAACATCATTGTACATTGAAATTTCTGTTTGCGTATGCTTTAGAAGCAAGAATTAAGAGGACTACATTCATTATTTCAGCTGAAAAATGCTTAGTTTATGATTTATAGTCACCATTAATGAAATGTCCCAAACAAGCGTTTTCAGCCCGAGTGGAGCACATTTTGACTGTTTTTTTAAAAACATCATTGTACATTGAAATTTCTGCTTGCATATGCTTTAGAAGCAAGAATTAAGAGGACTACATTCATTATTTCAGCTGAAAAATGCTTAGTTTATGATTTATAGTCAACATTAATGAAATGTTCCAAACAAGCGTTTTCAGCCCGAGTGGAGCACATTTTGACCGTTTTTTTAAAAACATCATTGTACATTGAAATTTCTGTTTGCGTATGCTTTAGAAGCAAGAATTAAGAGGACTACATTCATTATTTCAGCTGAAAAATGCTTAGTTTATGATTTATAGTCAACATTAATGTAATGTCCCAAACAAGCGTTTTCAGCCCGAGTGGAGCACATTTTGACTGTTTTTTTAAAAACATCATTGTACATTGAAATTTCTGCTTGCGTATGCTTTAGAAGCAAGAATTAAGAGGACTACATTCATTATTTCAGCTGAAAAATGCTTAGTTTATGATTTATAGTCAACATTAATGAAATGTCCCCAACAGCGTTTTCAGCCCGAGTGGAGCACATTTTGACTGTTTTTTTAAAAACATCATTGTACATTGAAATTTCTGCTTGCGTATGCTTTAGAAGCAAGAATTAAGAGGACTACATTCATTATTTCAGCTGAAAAATGCTTAGTTTTTGATTTATAGTCAACATTATTGAAATGTCCCCAACAGCGTTTTCAGCCCGAGTGGAGCACATTTTGACTGTTTTTTTTAAAAACATCATTGTACATTGATTTTTCTGCTTGCGTATGCTTTAGAAGCAAGAATTAAGAGGACTACATTCATTATTTCAGCTGAAAAATGCTTAGTTTATGAATTATAGTCAACATTAATGAAATGTTCCAAACAAGCGTTTTCAGCCCGAGTGGAGCACATTTTGACCGTTTTTTTAAAAACATCATTGTACATTGAAATTTCTGCTTGCGTATGCTTTAGAAGCAAGAATTAAGAGGACTACATTCATTATTTCAGCTGAAAAATGCTTAGTTTATGATTTATAGTCAACATTAATGTAATGTCCCCAACAAGCGTTTTCAGCCCGAGTGGAGCACATTTTGACTGTTTTTTTAAAAACATCATTGTACATTGAAATTTCTGCTTGCGTATGCTTTAGAAGCAAGAATTAAGAGGACTACATTCATTATTTCAGCTGAAAAATGCTTAGTTTTTGATTTATAGTCAACATTAATGAAATGTCCCCAACAGCGTTTTCAGCCCGAGTGGAGCACATTTTGACTGTTTTTTTAAAAACATCATTGTACATTGAAATTTCTGCTTGCGTATGCTTTAGAAGCAAGAATTAAGAGGACTACATTCATTATTTCAGCTGAAAAATGCTTAGTTTATGATTTATAGTCAACATTAATGAAATGTTCCAAACAAGCGTTTTCAACCCGAGTGGAGCACATTTTGACTGTTTTTTTAAAAACATCATTGTACATTGAAATTTCTGCTTGCGTATGCTTTAGAAGCAAGAATTAAGAGGACTACATTCATTATTTCAGCTGAAAAATGCTTAGTTTTTGATTTATAGTCAACATTAATGAAATGTCCCCAACAGCGTTTTCAGCCCGAGTGGAGCACATTTTGACTGTTTTTTTTAAAAACATCATTGTACATTGAAATTTCTGCTTGCGTATGCTTTAGAAGCAAGAATTAAGAGGACTACATTCATTATTTCAGCTGAAAAATGCTTAGTTTATGATTTATAGTCAACATTAATGAAATGTTCCAAACAAACGTTTTCAGCCCGAGTGGAGCACATTTTGACTGTTTTTTTAAAAACATCATTGTACATTGAAATTTCTGTTTGCGTATGCTTTAGAAGCAAGAATTAAGAGGACTACATTCATTATTTCAGCTGAAAAATGCTTAGTTTATGATTTATAGTCAACATTAATGAAATGTCCCCAACAGCGTTTTCAGCCCGAGTGGAGCACATTTTGACTGTTTTTTTAAAAACATCATTGTACATTGAAATTTCTGCTTGCGTATGCTTTAGAAGCAAGAATTAAGAGGACTACATTCATTATTTCAGCTGAAAAATGCTTAGTTTATGATTTATAGTCAACATTAATGTAATGTCCCAAACAAGCGTTTTCAGCCCGAGTGGAGCACATTTTGACTGTTTTTTTAAAAACATCATTGTACATTGAAATTTCTGCTTGCGTATGCTTTAGAAGCAAGAATTAAGAGGACTACATTCATTATTTCAGCTGAAAAATGCTTAGTTTATGATTTATAGTCAACATTAATGAAATGTCCCCAACAGCGTTTTCAGCCCGAGTGGAGCACATTTTGACTGTTTTTTTAAAAACATCATTGTACATTGAAATTTCTGCTTGCGTATGCTTTAGAAGCAAGAATTAAGAGGACTACATTCATTATTTCAGCTGAAAAATGCTTAGTTTTTGATTTATAGTCAACATTATTGAAATGTCCCCAACAGCGTTTTCAGCCCGAGTGGAGCACATTTTGACTGTTTTTTTTAAAAACATCATTGTACATTGATTTTTCTGCTTGCGTATGCTTTAGAAGCAAGAATTAAGAGGACTACATTCATTATTTCAGCTGAAAAATGCTTAGTTTATGAATTATAGTCAACATTAATGAAATGTTCCAAACAAGCGTTTTCAGCCCGAGTGGAGCACATTTTGACCGTTTTTTTAAAAACATCATTGTACATTGAAATTTCTGCTTGCGTATGCTTTAGAAGCAAGAATTAAGAGGACTACATTCATTATTTCAGCTGAAAAATGCTTAGTTTATGATTTATAGTCAACATTAATGTAATGTCCCCAACAAGCGTTTTCAGCCCGAGTGGAGCACATTTTGACTGTTTTTTTAAAAACATCATTGTACATTGAAATTTCTGCTTGCGTATGCTTTAGAAGCAAGAATTAAGAGGACTACATTCATTATTTCAGCTGAAAAATGCTGTTTTTGATTTATAGTCAACATTAATGAAATGTCCCCAACAGCGTTTTCAGCCCGAGTGGAGCACATTTTGACTGTTTTTTTAAAAACATCATTGTACATTGAAATTTCTGCTTGCGTATGCTTTAGAAGCAAGAATTAAGAGGACTACATTCATTATTTCAGCTGAAAAATGCTTAGTTTATGATTTATAGTCAACATTAATGAAATGTTCCAAACAAGCGTTTTCAACCCGAGTGGAGCACATTTTGACTGTTTTTTTAAAAACATCATTGTACATTGAAATTTCTGCTTGCGTATGCTTTAGAAGCAAGAATTAAGAGGACTACATTCATTATTTCAGCTGAAAAATGCTTAGTTTTTGATTTATAGTCAACATTAATGAAATGTCCCCAACAGCGTTTTCAGCCCGAGTGGAGCACATTTTGACTGTTTTTTTTAAAAACATCATTGTACATTGAAATTTCTGCTTGCGTATGCTTTAGAAGCAAGAATTAAGAGGACTACATTCATTATTTCAGCTGAAAAATGCTTAGTTTATGATTTATAGTCAACATTAATGTAATGTCCCCAACAAGCGTTTTCAGCCCGAGTGGAGCACATTTTGACTGTTTTTTTAAAAACATCATTGTACATTGAAATTTCTGCTTGCGTATGCTTTAGAAGCAAGAATTAAGAGGACTACATTCATTATTTCAGCTGAAAAATGCTTAGTTTATGATTTATAGTCAACATTAATGAAATGTCCCCAACAGCGTTTTCAGCCCGAGTGGAGCACATTTTGACTGTTTTTTTAAAAACATCATTGTACATTGAAATTTCTGCTTGCGTATGCTTTAGAAGCAAGAATTAAGAGGACTACATTCATTATTTCAGCTGAAAAATGCTTAGTTTTTGATTTATAGTCAACATTAATGAAATGTCCCCAACAGCGTTTTCAGCCCGAGTGGAGCACATTTTGACTGTTTTTTTAAAAACATCATTGTACATTGAAATTTCTGCTTGCGTATGCTTTAGAAGCAAGAATTAAGAGGACTACATTCATTATTTCAGCTGAAAAATGCTTAGTTTATGATTTATAGTCAACATTAATGAAATGTTCCAAACAAGCGTTTTCAGCCCGAGTGGAGCACATTTTGACTGTTTTTTTAAAAACATCATTGTACATTGAAATTTCTGTTTGCGTATGCTTTAGAAGCAAGAATTAATCGGACTACATTCATTATTTCAGCTGAAAAATGCTTAGTTTATGATTTATAGTCACAATTAATGTAATGACCCCAACAGCGTTTTCAGCCCGAGTGGAGCACATTTTGACTGTTTTTTTAAAAACATCATTGTACATTGAAATTTCTGCTTGCGTATGCTTTAGAAGCAAGAATTAAGAGGACTACATTCATTATTTCAGCTGAAAAATGCTTAGTTTTTGATTTATAGTCAACATTAATGAAATGTCCCCAACAGCGTTTTCAGCCCGAGTGGAGCACATTTTGACTGTTTTTTTTAAAAACATCATTGTACATTGAAATTTCTGCTTGCGTATGCTTTAGAAGCAAGAATTAAGAGGACTACATTCATTATTTCAGCTGAAAAATGCTTAGTTTATGAATTATAGTCAACATTAATGAAATGTTCCAAACAAGCGTTTTCAGCCCGAGTGGAGCACATTTTGACTGTTTTTTTAAAAACATCATTGTACATTGAAATTTCTGCTTGCGTATGCTTTAGAAGCAAGAATTAAGAGGACTACATTCATTATTTCAGCTGAAAAATGCTTAGTTTATGATTTATAGTCAACATTAATGAAATGTTCCAAACAAGCGTTTTCAGCCCGAGTGGAGCACATTTTGACTGTTTTTTTAAAAACATCATTGTACATTGAAATTTCTGCTTGCGTATGCTTTAGAAGCAAGAATTAAGAGGACTACATTCATTATTTCAGCTGAAAAATGCTTAGTTTATGATTTATAGTCAACATTAATGAAATGTTCCAAACAAGCGTTTTCAGCCCGAGTGGAGCACATTTTGACTGTTTTTTTAAAAACATCATTGTACATTGAAATTTCTGCTTGCGTATGCTTTAGAAGCAAGAATTAAGAGGACTACATTCATTATTTCAGCTGAAAAATGCTTAGTTTTTGATTTATAGTCAACATTAATGAAATGTCCCCAACAGCGTTTTCAGCCCGAGTGGAGCACATTTTGACTGTTTTTTTTAAAAACATCATTGTACATTGAAATATCTGCTTGCGTATGCTTTAGAAGCAAGAATTAAGAGGACTACATTCATTATTTCAGCTGAAAAATGCTTAGTTTATGATTTATAGTCAACATTAATGAAATGTCCCCAACAGCGTTTTCAGCCCGAGTGGAGCACATTTTGACTGTTTTTTTAAAAACATCATTGTACATTGAAATTTCTGCTTGCGTATGCTTTAGAAGCAAGAATTAAGAGGACTACATTCATTATTTCAGCTGAAAAATGCTTAGTTTTTGATTTATAGTCAACATTAATGAAATGTCCCCAACAGCGTTTTCAGCCCGAGTGGAGCACATTTTGACTGTTTTTTTAAAAACATCATTGTACATTGAAATTTCTGCTTGCGTATGCTTTAGAAGCAAGAATTAAGAGGACTACATTCATTTTTTCAGCTGAAAAATGCTTAGTTTATGATTTATAGTCAACATTAATGAAATGTTCCAAACAAGCGTTTTCAGCCCGAGTGGAGCACATTTTGACCGTTTTTTTAAAAACATCATTGTACATTGAAATTTCTGTTTGCGTATGCTTTAGAAGCAAGAATTAAGAGGACTACATTCATTATTTCAGCTGAAAAATGCTTAGTTTATGATTTATAGTCACCATTAATGAAATGTCCCAAACAAGCGTTTTCAGCCCGAGTGGAGCACATTTTGACTGTTTTTTTAAAAACATCATTGTACATTGAAATTTCTGCTTGCATATGCTTTAGAAGCAAGAATTAAGAGGACTACATTCATTATTTCAGCTGAAAAATGCTTAGTTTATGATTTATAGTCAACATTAATGAAATGTTCCAAACAAGCGTTTTCAGCCCGAGTGGAGCACATTTTGACCGTTTTTTTAAAAACATCATTGTACATTGAAATTTCTGTTTGCGTATGCTTTAGAAGCAAGAATTAAGAGGACTACATTCATTATTTCAGCTGAAAAATGCTTAGTTTATGATTTATAGTCAACATTAATGTAATGTCCCAAACAAGCGTTTTCAGCCCGAGTGGAGCACATTTTGACTGTTTTTTTAAAAACATCATTGTACATTGAAATTTCTGCTTGCGTATGCTTTAGAAGCAAGAATTAAGAGGACTACATTCATTATTTCAGCTGAAAAATGCTTAGTTTATGATTTATAGTCAACATTAATGAAATGTCCCCAACAGCGTTTTCAGCCCGAGTGGAGCACATTTTGACTGTTTTTTTAAAAACATCATTGTACATTGAAATTTCTGCTTGCGTATGCTTTAGAAGCAAGAATTAAGAGGACTACATTCATTATTTCAGCTGAAAAATGCTTAGTTTTTGATTTATAGTCAACATTATTGAAATGTCCCCAACAGCGTTTTCAGCCCGAGTGGAGCACATTTTGACTGTTTTTTTTAAAAACATCATTGTACATTGATTTTTCTGCTTGCGTATGCTTTAGAAGCAAGAATTAAGAGGACTACATTCATTATTTCAGCTGAAAAATGCTTAGTTTATGAATTATAGTCAACATTAATGAAATGTTCCAAACAAGCGTTTTCAGCCCGAGTGGAGCACATTTTGACCGTTTTTTTAAAAACATCATTGTACATTGAAATTTCTGCTTGCGTATGCTTTAGAAGCAAGAATTAAGAGGACTACATTCATTATTTCAGCTGAAAAATGCTTAGTTTATGATTTATAGTCAACATTAATGTAATGTCCCCAACAAGCGTTTTCAGCCCGAGTGGAGCACATTTTGACTGTTTTTTTAAAAACATCATTGTACATTGAAATTTCTGCTTGCGTATGCTTTAGAAGCAAGAATTAAGAGGACTACATTCATTATTTCAGCTGAAAAATGCTTAGTTTTTGATTTATAGTCAACATTAATGAAATGTCCCCAACAGCGTTTTCAGCCCGAGTGGAGCACATTTTGACTGTTTTTTTAAAAACATCATTGTACATTGAAATTTCTGCTTGCGTATGCTTTAGAAGCAAGAATTAAGAGGACTACATTCATTATTTCAGCTGAAAAATGCTTAGTTTATGATTTATAGTCAACATTAATGAAATGTTCCAAACAAGCGTTTTCAACCCGAGTGGAGCACATTTTGACTGTTTTTTTAAAAACATCATTGTACATTGAAATTTCTGCTTGCGTATGCTTTAGAAGCAAGAATTAAGAGGACTACATTCATTATTTCAGCTGAAAAATGCTTAGTTTTTGATTTATAGTCAACATTAATGAAATGTCCCCAACAGCGTTTTCAGCCCGAGTGGAGCACATTTTGACTGTTTTTTTTAAAAACATCATTGTACATTGAAATTTCTGCTTGCGTATGCTTTAGAAGCAAGAATTAAGAGGACTACATTCATTATTTCAGCTGAAAAATGCTTAGTTTATGATTTATAGTCAACATTAATGTAATGTCCCCAACAAGCGTTTTCAGCCCGAGTGGAGCACATTTTGACTGTTTTTTTAAAAACATCATTGTACATTGAAATTTCTGCTTGCGTATGCTTTAGAAGCAAGAATTAAGAGGACTACATTCATTATTTCAGCTGAAAAATGCTTAGTATATGATTTATAGTCAACATTAATGAAATGTCCCCAACAGCGTTTTCAGCCCGAGTGGAGCACATTTTGACTGTTTTTTTAAAAACATCATTGTACATTGAAATTTCTGCTTGCGTATGCTTTAGAAGCAAGAATTAAGAGGACTACATTCATTATTTCAGCTGAAAAATGCTTAGTTTTTGATTTATAGTCAACATTAATGAAATGTCCCCAACAGCGTTTTCAGCCCGAGTGGAGCACATTTTGACTGTTTTTTTAAAAACATCATTGTACATTGAAATTTCTGCTTGCGTATGCTTTAGAAGCAAGAATTAAGAGGACTACATTCATTATTTCAGCTGAAAAATGCTTAGTTTATGATTTATAGTCAACATTAATGAAATGTTCCAAACAAGCGTTTTCAGCCCGAGTGGAGCACATTTTGACTGTTTTTTTAAAAACATCATTGTACATTGAAATTTCTGTTTGCGTATGCTTTAGAAGCAAGAATTAATCGGACTACATTCATTATTTCAGCTGAAAAATGCTTAGTTTATGATTTATAGTCACAATTAATGTAATGTCCCCAACAGCGTTTTCAGCCCGAGTGGAGCACATTTTGACTGTTTTTTTAAAAACATCATTGTACATTGATTTTTCTGCTTGCCTATGCTTTAGAAGCAAGAATTAAGAGGACTACATTCATTATTTCAGCTGAAAAATGCTTAGTTTTTGATTTATAGTCAACATTAATGAAATGTCCCCAACAGCGTTTTCAGCCCGAGTGGAGCACATTTTGACTGTTTTTTTAAAAACATCATTGTACATTGAAATTTCTGCTTGCGTATGCTTTAGAAGCAAGAATTAAGAGGACTACATTCATTATTTCAGCTGAAAAATGCTTAGTTTATGATTTATAGTCAACATTAATGAAATGTTCCAAACAAACGTTTTCAGCCCGAGTGGAGCACATTTTGACTGTTTTTTTAAAAACATCATTGTACATTGAAATTTCTGCTTGCGTATGCTTTAGAAGCAAGAATTAAGAGGACTACATTCATTATTTCAGCTGAAAAATGCTTAGTTTTTGATTTATAGTCAACATTAATGAAATGTCCCCAACAGCGTTTTCAGCCCGAGTGGAGCACATTTTGACTGTTTTTTTAAAAACATCATTGTACATTGAAATTTCTGCTTGCGTATGCTTTAGAAGCAAGAATTAAGAGGACTACATTCATTATTTCAGCTGAAAAATGCTTAGTTTTTGATTTATAGTCAACATTAATGAAATGTCCCCAACAGCGTTTTCAGCCCGAGTGGAGCACATTTTGACTGTTTTTTTTAAAAACATCATTGTACATTGAAATATCTGCTTGCGTATGCTTTAGAAGCAAGAATTAAGAGGACTACATTCATTATTTCAGCTGAAAAATGCTTAGTTTATGATTTATAGTCAACATTAATGAAATGTCCCCAACAGCGTTTTCAGCCCGAGTGGAGCACATTTTGACTGTTTTTTTAAAAACATTATTGTACATTGAAATTTCTGCTTGCGTATGCTTTAGAAGCAAGAATTAAGAGGACTACATTCATTATTTCAGCTGAAAAATGCTTAGTTTTTGATTTATAGTCAACATTAATGAAATGTCCCCAACAGCGTTTTCAGCCCGAGTGGAGCACATTTTGACTGTTTTTTTAAAAACATCATTGTACATTGAAATTTCTGCTTGCGTATGCTTTAGAAGCAAGAATTAAGAGGACTACATTCATTTTTTCAGCTGAAAAATGCTTAGTTTATGATTTATAGTCAACATTAATGAAATGTTCCAAACAAGCGTTTTCAGCCCGAGTGGAGCACATTTTGACCGTTTTTTTAAAAACATCATTGTACATTGAAATTTCTGTTTGCGTATGCTTTAGAAGCAAGAATTAAGAGGACTACATTCATTATTTCAGCTGAAAAATGCTTAGTTTATGATTTATAGTCACCATTAATGTAATGTCCCAAACAAGCGTTTTCAGCCCGAGTGGAGCACATTTTGACTGTTTTTTTAAAAACATCATTGTACATTGAAATTTCTGCTTGCGTATGCTTTAGAAGCAAGAATTAAGAGGACTACATTCATTATTTCAGCTGAAAAATGCTTAGTTTATGATTTATAGTCAACATTAATGAAATGTCCCCAACAGCGTTTTCAGCCCGAGTGGAGCACATTTTGACTGTTTTTTTAAAAACATCATTGTACATTGAAATTTCTGCTTGCGTATGCTTTAGAAGCAAGAAGTAAGAGGACTACATTCATTATTTCAGCTGAAAAATGCTTAGTTTATGATTTATAGTCAACATTAATGAAATGTTCCAAACAAGCGTTTTCAGCCCGAGTGGAGCACATTTTGACTGTTTTTTTAAAAACATCATTGTACATTGAAATTTCTGCTTGCGTATGCTTTAGAAGCAAGAATTAAGAGGACTACATTCATTATTTCAGCTGAAAAATGCTTAGTTTTTGATTTATAGTCAACATTAATGAAATGTCCCCAACAGCGTTTTCAGCCCGAGTGGAGCACATTTTGACTGTTTTTTTAAAAACATCATTGTACATTGAAATTTCTGCTTGCGTATGCTTTAGAAGCAAGAATTAAGAGGACTACATTCATTATTTCAGCTGAAAAATGCTTAGTTTTTGATTTATAGTCAACATTAATGAAATGTCCCCAACAGCGTTTTCAGCCCGAGTGGAGCACATTTTGACTGTTTTTTTAAAAACATCATTGTACATTGAAATTTCTGCTTGCGTATGCTTTAGAAGCAAGAATTAAGAGGACTACATTCATTATTTCAGCTGAAAAATGCTTAGTTTATGATTTATAGTCAACATTAATGAAATGTCCCCAACAGCGTTTTCAGCCCGAGTGGAGCACATTTTGACTGTTTTTTTAAAAACATCATTGTACATTGAAATTTCTGCTTGCGTATGCTTTAGAAGCAAGAATTAAGAGGACTACATTCATTTTTTCAGCTGAAAAATGCTTAGTTTTTGATTTATAGTCAACATTAATGAAATGTCCCCAACAGCGTATTCAGCCCGAGTGGAGCACATTTTGACTGTTTTTTTAAAAAACATCATTGTACATTGAAATTTCTGCTTGCGTATGCTTTAGAAGCAAGAATTAAGAGGACTACATTCATTATTTCAGCTGAAAAATGCTTAGTTTATGAATTATAGTCAACATTAATGAAATGTTCCAAACAAGCGTTTTCAGCCCGAGTGGAGCACATTTTGACTGTTTTTTTAAAAACATCATTGTACATTGAAATTTCTGCTTGCGTATGCTTTAGAAGCAAGAATTAAGAGGACTACATTCATTATTTCAGCTGAAAAATGCTTAGTTTATGAATTATAGTCAACATTAATGAAATGTTCCAAACAAGCGTTTTCAGCCCGAGTGGAGCACATTTTGACTGTTTTTTTAAAAACATCATTGTACATTGAAATTTCTGCTTGCATATGCTTTAGAAGCAAGAATTAAGAGGACTACATTCATTATTTCAGCTGAAAAATGCTTAGTTTATGATTTATAGTCAACATTAATGAAATGTTCCAAACAAGCGTTTTCAGCCCGAGTGGAGCACATTTTGACCGTTTTTTTAAAAACATCATTGTACATTGAAATTTCTGTTTGCGTATGCTTTAGAAGCAAGAATTAAGAGGACTACATTCATTATTTCAGCTGAAAAATGCTTAGTTTATGATTTATAGTCAACATTAATGTAATGTCCCAAACAAGCGTTTTCAGCCCGAGTGGAGCACATTTTGACTGTTTTTTTAAAAACATCATTGTACATTGAAATTTCTGCTTGCGTATGCTTTAGAAGCAAGAATTAAGAGGACTACATTCATTATTTCAGCTGAAAAATGCTTAGTTTATGATTTATAGTCAACATTAATGAAATGTTCCAAACAAGCGTTTTCAGCCCGAGTGGAGCACATTTTGACTGTTTTTTTAAAAACATCATTGTACATTGAAATTTCTGCTTGCGTATGCTTTAGAAGCAAGAATTAAGAGGACTACATTCATTATTTCAGCTGAAAAATGCTTAGTTTTTGATTTATAGTCAACATTAATGAAATGTCCCCAACAGCGTTTTCAGCCCGAGTGGAGCACATTTTGACTGTTTTTTTTAAAAACATCATTGTACATTGAAATATCTGCTTGCGTATGCTTTAGAAGCAAGAATTAAGAGGACTACATTCATTATTTCAGCTGAAAAATGCTTAGTTTATGATTTATAGTCAACATTAATGAAATGTCCCCAACAGCGTTTTCAGCCCGAGTGGAGCACATTTTGACTGTTTTTTTAAAAACATCATTGTACATTGAAATTTCTGCTTGCGTATGCTTTAGAAGCAAGAATTAAGAGGACTACATTCATTATTTCAGCTGAAAAATGCTTAGTTTTTGATTTATAGTCAACATTAATGAAATGTCCCCAACAGCGTTTTCAGCCCGAGTGGAGCACATTTTGACTGTTTTTTTAAAAACATCATTGTACATTGAAATTTCTGCTTGCGTATGCTTTAGAAGCAAGAATTAAGAGGACTACATTCATTATTTCAGCTGAAAAATGCTTAGTTTTTGATTTATAGTCAACATTAATGAAATGTCCCCAACAGCGTTTTCAGCCCGAGTGGAGCACATTTTGACTGTTTTTTTAAAAACATCATTGTACATTGAAATTTCTGCTTGCGTATGCTTTAGAAGCAAGAATTAAGAGGACTACATTCATTATTTCAGCTGAAAAATGCTTAGTTTATGATTTATAGTCAACATTAATGAAATGTCCCCAACAGCGTTTTCAGCCCGAGTGGAGCACATTTTGACTGTTTTTTTAAAAACATCATTGTACATTGAAATTTCTGCTTGCGTATGCTTTAGAAGCAAGAATTAAGAGGACTACATTCATTTTTTCAGCTGAAAAATGCTTAGTTTTTGATTTATAGTCAACATTAATGAAATGTCCCCAACAGCGTATTCAGCCCGAGTGGAGCACATTTTGACTGTTTTTTTAAAAAACATCATTGTACATTGAAATTTCTGCTTGCGTATGCTTTAGAAGCAAGAATTAAGAGGACTACATTCATTATTTCAGCTGAAAAATGCTTAGTTTATGAATTATAGTCAACATTAATGAAATGTTCCAAACAAGCGTTTTCAGCCCGAGTGGAGCACATTTTGACTGTTTTTTTAAAAACATCATTGTACATTGAAATTTCTGCTTGCATATGCTTTAGAAGCAAGAATTAAGAGGACTACATTCATTATTTCAGCTGAAAAATGCTTAGTTTATGATTTATAGTCAACATTAATGAAATGTTCCAAACAAGCGTTTTCAGCCCGAGTGGAGCACATTTTGACCGTTTTTTTAAAAACATCATTGTACATTGAAATTTCTGCTTGCGTATGCTTTAGAAGCAAGAATTAAGAGGACTACATTCATTATTTCAGCTGAAAAATGCTTAGTTTATGAATTATAGTCAACATTAATGTAATGTCCCAAACAAGCGTTTTCAGCCCGAGTGGAGCACATTTTGACTGTTTTTTTAAAAACATCATTGTACATTGAAATTTCTGCTTGCGTATGCTTTAGAAGCAAGAATTAAGAGGACTACATTCATTATTTCAGCTGAAAAATGCTTAGTTTATGATTTATAGTCAACATTAATGAAATGTCCCCAACAGCGTTTTCAGCCCGAGTGGAGCACATTTTGACTGTTTTTTTAAAAACATCATTGTACATTGAAATTTCTGCTTGCGTATGCTTTAGAAGCAAGAAGTAAGAGGACTACATTCATTATTTCAGCTGAAAAATGCTTAGTTTATGATTTATAGTCAACATTAATGAAATGTTCCAAACAAGCGTTTTCAGCCCGAGTGGAGCACATTTTGACTGTTTTTTTAAAAACATCATTGTACATTGAAATTTCTGCTTGCGTATGCTTTAGAAGCAAGAATTAAGAGGACTACATTCATTATTTCAGCTGAAAAATGCTTAGTTTTTGATTTATAGTCAACATTAATGAAATGTCCCCAACAGCGTTTTCAGCCCGAGTGGAGCACATTTTGACTGTTTTTTTAAAAACATCATTGTACATTGAAATTTCTGCTTGCGTATGCTTTAGAAGCAAGAATTAAGAGGACTACATTCATTATTTCAGCTGAAAAATGCTTAGTTTATGATTTATAGTCAACATTAATGAAATGTCCCCAACAGCGTTTTCAGCCCGAGTGGAGCACATTTTGACTGTTTTTTTAAAAACATCATTGTACATTGAAATTTCTGCTTGCGTATGCTTTAGAAGCAAGAATTAAGAGGACTACATTCAATTTTTCAGCTGAAAAATGCTTAGTTTTTGATTTATAGTCAACATTAATGAAATGTCCCCAACAGCGTATTCAGCCCGAGTGGAGCACATTTTGACTGTTTTTTTAAAAAACATCATTGTACATTGAAATTTCTGCTTGCGTATGCTTTAGAAGCAAGAATTAAGAGGACTACATTCATTATTTCAGCTGAAAAATGCTTAGTTTATGAATTATAGTCAACATTAATGAAATGTTCCAAACAAGCGTTTTCAGCCCGAGTGGAGCACATTTTGACTGTTTTTTTAAAAACATCATTGTACATTGAAATTTCTGCTTGCATATGCTTTAGAAGCAAGAATTAAGAGGACTACATTCATTATTTCAGCTGAAAAATGCTTAGTTTATGATTTATAGTCAACATTAATGAAATGTTCCAAACAAGCGTTTTCAGCCCGAGTGGAGCACATTTTGACCGTTTTTTTAAAAACATCATTGTACATTGAAATTTCTGCTTGCGTATGCTTTAGAAGCAAGAATTAAGAGGACTACATTCATTATTTCAGCTGAAAAATGCTTAGTTTATGATTTATAGTCAACATTAATGAAATGTTCCAAACAAGCGTTTTCAGCCCGAGTGGAGCACATTTTGACTGTTTTTTTAAAAACATCATTGTACATTGAAATTTCTGCTTGCGTATGCTTTAGAAGCAAGAATTAAGAGGACTACATTCATTATTTCAGCTGAAAAATGCTTAGTTTTTGATTTATAGTCAACATTAATGAAATGTCCCCAACAGCGTTTTCAGCCCGAGTGGAGCACATTTTGACTGTTTTTTTTAAAAACATCATTGTACATTGAAATATCTGCTTGCGTATGCTTGCGTATGCTTTAGAAGCAAGAATTAAGAGGACTACATTCATTATTTCAGCTGAAAAATGCTTAGTTTATGATTTATAGTCAACATTAATGAAATGTCCCCAACAGCGTTTTCAGCCCGAGTGGAGCACATTTTGACTGTTTTTTTAAAAACATCATTGTACATTGAAATTTCTGCTTGCGTATGCTTTAGAAGCAAGAATTAAGAGGACTACATTCATTATTTCAGCTGAAAAATGCTTAGTTTTTGATTTATAGTCAACATTAATGAAATGTCCCCAACAGCGTTTTCAGCCCGAGTGGAGCACATTTTGACTGTTTTTTTAAAAACATCATTGTACATTGAAATTTCTGCTTGCGTATGCTTTAGAAGCAAGAATTAAGAGGACTACATTCATTTTTTCAGCTGAAAAATGCTTAGTTTATGATTTATAGTCAACATTAATGAAATGTTCCAAACAAGCGTTTTCAGCCCGAGTGGAGCACATTTTGACCGTTTTTTTAAAAACATCATTGTACATTGAAATTTCTGTTTGCGTATGCTTTAGAAGCAAGAATTAAGAGGACTACATTCATTATTTCAGCTGAAAAATGCTTAGTTTATGATTTATAGTCAACATTAATGTAATGTCCCCAACAAGCGTTTTCAGCCCGAGTGGAGCACATTTTGACTGTTTTTTTAAAAACATCATTGTACATTGAAATTTCTGCTTGCGTATGCTTTAGAAGCAAGAATTAAGAGGACTACATTCATTATTTCAGCTGAAAAATGCTTAGTTTTTGATTTATAGTCAACATTAATGAAATGTCCCCAACAGCGTTTTCAGCCCGAGTGGAGCACATTTTGACTGTTTTTTTAAAAACATCATTGTACATTGAAATTTCTGCTTGCGTATGCTTTCGAAGCAAGAATTAAGAGGACTACATTCATTATTTCAGCTGAAAAATGCTTAGTTTATGATTTATAGTCAACATTAATGAAATGTTCCAAACAAACGTTTTCAGCCCGAGTGGAGCACATTTTGACTGTTTTTTTAAAAACATCATTGTACATTGAAATTTCTGCTTGCGTATGCTTTAGAAGCAAGAATTAAGAGGACTACATTCATTATTTCAGCTGAAAAATGCTTAGTTTTTGATTTATAGTCAACATTAATGAAATGTCCCCAACAGCGTTTTCAGCCCGAGTGGAGCACATTTTGACTGTTTTTTTTAAAAACATCATTGTACATTGAAATATCTGCTTGCGTATGCTTTAGAAGCAAGAATTAAGAGGACTACATTCATTATTTCAGCTGAAAAATGCTTAGTTTATGATTTATAGTCAACATTAATGAAATGTCCCCAACAGCGTTTTCAGCCCGAGTGGAGCACATTTTGACTGTTTTTTTAAAAACATCATTGTACATTGAAATTTCTGCTTGCGTATGCTTTAGAAGCAAGAATTAAGAGGACTACATTCATTATTTCAGCTGAAAAATGCTTAGTTTTTGATTTATAGTCAACATTAATGAAATGTCCCCAACAGCGTTTTCAGCCCGAGTGGAGCACATTTTGACTGTTTTTTTAAAAACATCATTGTACATTGAAATTTCTGCTTGCGTATGCTTTAGAAGCAAGAATTAAGAGGACTACATTCATTATTTCAGCTGAAAAATGCTTAGTTTATGATTTATAGTCAACATTAATGAAATGTTCCAAACAAGCGTTTTCAGCCCGAGTGGAGCACATTTTGACCGTTTTTTTAAAAACATCATTGTACATTGAAATTTCTGTTTGCGTATGCTTTAGAAGCAAGAATTAAGAGGACTACATTCATTATTTCAGCTGAAAAATGCTTAGTTTATGATTTATAGTCACCATTAATGTAATGTCCCAAACAAGCGTTTTCAGCCCGAGTGGAGCACATTTTGACTGTTTTTTTAAAAACATCATTGTACATTGAAATTTCTGCTTGCGTATGCTTTAGAAGCAAGAATTAAGAGGACTACATTCATTATTTCAGCTGAAAAATGCTTAGTTTTTGATTTATAGTCAACATTAATGAAATGTCCCCAACAGCGTTTTCAGCCCGAGTGGAGCACATTTTGACTGTTTTTTTTAAAAACATCATTGTACATTGAAATTTCTGCTTGCGTATGCTTTAGAAGCAAGAATTAAGAGGACTACATTCATTATTTCAGCTGAAAAATGCTTAGTTTATGAATTATAGTCAACATTAATGAAATGTTCCAAACAAGCGTTTTCAGCCCGAGTGGAGCACATTTTGACCGTTTTTTTAAAAACATCATTGTACATTGAAATTTCTGTTTGCGTATGCTTTAGAAGCAAGAATTAAGAGGACTACATTCATTATTTCAGCTGAAAAATGCTTAGTTTATGATTTATAGTCAACATTAATGTAATGTCCCAAACAAGCGTTTTCAGCCCGAGTGGAGCACATTTTGACTGTTTTTTTAAAAACATCATTGTACATTGAAATTTCTGCTTGCGTATGCTTTAGAATTAAGAATTAAGAGGACTACATTCATTATTTCAGCTGAAAAATGCTTAGTTTTTGATTTATAGTCAACATTAATGAAATGTCCCCAACAGCGTTTTCAGCCCGAGTGGAGCACATTTTGACTGTTTTTTTAAAAACATCATTGTACATTGAAATTTCTGCTTGCATATGCTTTAGAAGCAAGAATTAAGAGGACTACATTCATTATTTCAGCTGAAAAATGCTTAGTTTATGATTTATAGTCAACATTAATGAAATGTTCCAAACAAGCGTTTTCAGCCCGAGTGGAGCACATTTTGACTGTTTTTTTAAAAACATCATTGTACATTGAAATTTCTGCTTGCGTATGCTTTAGAAGCAAGAATTAAGAGGACTACATTCATTATTTCAGCTGAAAAATGCTTAGTTTATGATTTATAGTCAACATTAATGAAATGTTCCAAACAAGCGTTTTCAGCCCGAGTGGAGCACATTTTGACTGTTTTTTTAAAAACATCATTGTACATTGAAATTTCTGCTTGCGTATGCTTTAGAAGCAAGAATTAAGAGGACTACATTCATTATTTCAGCTGAAAAATGCTTAGTTTTTGATTTATAGTCAACATTAATGAAATGTCCCCAACAGCGTTTTCAGCCCGAGTGGAGCACATTTTGACTGTTTTTTTTAAAAACATCATTGTACATTGAAATATCTGCTTGCGTATGCTTTAGAAGCAAGAATTAAGAGGACTACATTCATTATTTCAGCTGAAAAATGCTTAGTTTATGATTTATAGTCAACATTAATGAAATGTCCCCAACAGCGTTTTCAGCCCGAGTGGAGCACATTTTGACTGTTTTTTTAAAAACATCATTGTACATTGAAATTTCTGCTTGCGTATGCTTTAGAAGCAAGAATTAAGAGGACTACATTCATTATTTCAGCTGAAAAATGCTTAGTTTTTGATTTATAGTCAACATTAATGAAATGTCCCCAACAGCGTTTTCAGCCCGAGTGGAGCACATTTTGACTATTTTTTTAAAAACATCATTGTACATTGAAATTTCTGCTTGCGTATGCTTTAGAAGCAAGAATTAAGAGGACTACATTCATTTTTTCAGCTGAAAAATGCTTAGTTTATGATTTATAGTCAACATTAATGAAATGTTCCAAACAAGCGTTTTCAGCCCGAGTGGAGCACATTTTGACTGTTTTTTTAAAAACATCATTGTACATTGAAATTTCTGCTTGCGTATGCTTTAGAAGCAAGAATTAAGAGGACTACATTCATAATTTCAGCTGAAAAATGCTTAGTTTTTGATTTATAGTCAACATTAATGAAATGTCCCCAACAGCGTTTTCAGCCCGAGTGGAGCACATTTTGACTGTTTTTTTTAAAAACATCATTGTACATTGAAATTTCTGCTTGCGTATGCTTTAGAAGCAAGAATTAAGAGGACTACATTCATTATTTCAGCTGAAAAATGCTTAGTTTATGAATTATAGTCAACATTAATGAAATGTTCCAAACAAGCGTTTTCAGCCCGAGTGGAGCACATTTTGACTGTTTTTTTAAAAACATCATTGTACATTGAAATTTCTGCTTGCGTATGCTTTAGAAGCAAGAATTAAGAGGACTACATTCATTATTTCAGCTGAAAAATGCTTAGTTTATGATTTATAGTCAACATTAATGAAATGTTCCAAACAAGCGTTTTCAGCCCGAGTGGAGCACATTTTGACTGTTTTTTTAAAAACATCATTGTACATTGAAATTTCTGCTTGCGTATGCTTTAGAAGCAAGAATTAAGAGGACTACATTCATTATTTCAGCTGAAAAATGCTTAGTTTATGATTTATAGTCAACATTAATGAAATGTTCCAAACAAGCGTTTTCAGCCCGAGTGGAGCACATTTTGACTGTTTTTTTAAAAACATCATTGTACATTGAAATTTCTGCTTGCGTATGCTTTAGAAGCAAGAATTAAGAGGACTACATTCATTATTTCAGCTGAAAAATGCTTAGTTTTTGATTTATAGTCAACATTAATGAAATGTCCCCAACAGCGTTTTCAGCCCGAGTGGAGCACATTTTGACTGTTTTTTTTAAAAACATCATTGTACATTGAAATATCTGCTTGCGTATGCTTTAGAAGCAAGAATTAAGAGGACTACATTCATTATTTCAGCTGAAAAATGCTTAGTTTATGATTTATAGTCAACATTAATGAAATGTCCCCAACAGCGTTTTCAGCCCGAGTGGAGCACATTTTGACTGTTTTTTTAAAAACATCATTGTACATTGAAATTTCTGCTTGCGTATGCTTTAGAAGCAAGAATTAAGAGGACTACATTCATTATTTCAGCTGAAAAATGCTTAGTTTTTGATTTATAGTCAACATTAATGAAATGTCCCCAACAGCGTTTTCAGCCCGAGTGGAGCACATTTTGACTATTTTTTTAAAAACATCATTGTACATTGAAATTTCTGCTTGCGTATGCTTTAGAAGCAAGAATTAAGAGGACTACATTCATTTTTTCAGCTGAAAAATGCTTAGTTTATGATTTATAGTCAACATTAATGAAATGTTCCAAACAAGCGTTTTCAGCCCGAGTGGAGCACATTTTGACCGTTTTTTTAAAAACATCATTGTACATTGAAATTTCTGTTTGCGTATGCTTTAGAAGCAAGAATTAAGAGGACTACATTCATTATTTCAGCTGAAAAATGCTTAGTTTATGATTTATAGTCACCATTAATGTAATGTCCCAAACAAGCGTTTTCAGCCCGAGTGGAGCACATTTTGACTGTTTTTTTAAAAACATCATTGTACATTGAAATTTCTGCTTGCGTATGCTTTAGAAGCAAGAATTAAGAGGACTACATTCATTATTTCAGCTGAAAAATGCTTAGTTTATGATTTATAGTCAACATTAATGAAATGTCCCCAACAGCGTTTTCAGCCCGAGTGGAGCACATTTTGACTGTTTTTTTAAAAACATCATTGTACATTGAAATTTCTGCTTGCGTATGCTTTAGAAGCAAGAAGTAAGAGGACTACATTCATTATTTCAGCTGAAAAATGCTTAGTTTATGAATTATAGTCAACATTAATGAAATGTTCCAAACAAGCGTTTTCAGCCCGAGTGGAGCACATTTTGACCGTTTTTTTAAAAACATCATTGTACATTGAAATTTCTGTTTGCGTATGCTTTAGAAGCAAGAATTAAGAGGACTACATTCATTATTTCAGCTGAAAAATGCTTAGTTTATGATTTATAGTCAACATTAATGTAATGTCCCAAACAAGCGTTTTCAGCCCGAGTGGAGCACATTTTGACTGTTTTTTTAAAAACATCATTGTACATTGAAATTTCTGCTTGCGTATGCTTTAGAAGCAAGAATTAAGAGGACTACATTCATTATTTCAGCTGAAAAATGCTTAGTTTTTGATTTATAGTCAACATTAATGAAATGTCCCCAACAGCGTTTTCAGCCGAGTGGAGCACATTTTGACTGTTTTTTTAAAAACATCATTGTACATTGAAATTTCTGCTTGCGTATGCTTTAGAAGCAAGAATTAAGAGGACTACATTCATTATTTCAGCTGAAAAATGCTTAGTTTATGAATTATAGTCAACATTAATGAAATGTTCCAAACAAGCGTTTTCAGCCCGAGTGGAGCACATTTTGACTGTTTTTTTAAAAACATCATTGTACATTGAAATTTCTGTTTGCGTATGCTTTAGAAGCAAGAATTAAGAGGACTACATTCATTATTTCAGCTGAAAAATGCTTAGTTTTTGATTTATAGTCAACATTAATGAAATGTCCCCAACAGCGTTTTCAGCCCGAGTGGAGCACATTTTGACTGTTTTTTTAAAAACATCATTGTACATTGAAATTTCTGCTTGCGTATGCTTTAGAAGCAAGAATTAAGAGGACTACATTCATTATTTCAGCTGAAAAATGCTTAGTTTTTGATTTATATTCAACATTAATGAAATGTCCCCAACAGCGTTTTCAGCCCGAGTGGAGCACATTTTGACTGTTTTTTTAAAAACATCATTGTACATTGAAATTTCTGCTTGCGTATGCTTTAGAAGCAAGAATTAAGAGGACTACATTCATTATTTCAGCTGAAAAATGCTTAGTTTATGATTTATAGTCAACTTTAATGAAATGTCCCCAACAGCGTTTTCAGCCCGAGTGGAGCACATTTTGACTGTTTTTTTAAAAACATCATTGTACATTGAAATTTCTGCTTGCGTATGCTTTAGAATTAAGAATTAAGAGGACTACATTCATTATTTCAGCTGAAAAATGCTTAGTTTTTGATTTATAGTCAACATTAATGAAATGTCCCCAACAGCGTTTTCAGCCCGAGTGGAGCACATTTTGACTGTTTTTTTAAAAACATCATTGTACATTGAAATTTCTGCTTGCATATGCTTTAGAAGCAAGAATTAAGAGGACTACATTCATTATTTCAGCTGAAAAATGCTTAGTTTATGATTTATAGTCAACATTAATGAAATGTTCCAAACAAGCGTTTTCAGCCCGAGTGGAGCACATTTTGACCGTTTTTTTAAAAACATCATTGTACATTGAAATTTCTGTTTGCGTATGCTTTAGAAGCAAGAATTAAGAGGACTACATTCATTATTTCAGCTGAAAAATGCTTAGTTTATGATTTATAGTCAACATTAATGTAATGTCCCAAACAAGCGTTTTCAGCCCGAGTGGAGCACATTTTGACTGTTTTTTTAAAAACATCATTGTACATTGAAATTTCTGCTTGCGTATGCTTTAGAAGCAAGAATTAAGAAGACTACATTCATTATTTCAGCTGAAAAATGCTTAGTTTTTGATTTATAGTCAACATTAATGAAATGTCCCCAACAGCGTTTTCAGCCCGAGTGGAGCACATTTTGACTGTTTTTTTAAAAACATCATTGTACATTGAAATTTCTGCTTGCGTATGCTTTAGAAGCAAGAATTAAGAGGACTACATTCATTATTTCAGCTGAAAAATGCTTAGTTTTTGATTTATAGTCAACATTAATGAAATGTCCCCAACAGCGTTTTCAGCCCGAGTGGAGCACATTTTGACTGTTTTTTTAAAAACATCATTGTACATTGAAATTTCTGCTTGCGTATGCTTTAGAAGCAAGAATTAAGAGGACTACATTCATTATTTCAGCTGAAAAATGCTTAGTTTATGATTTATAGTCAACATTAATGAAATGTCCCCAACAGCGTTTTCAGCCCGAGTGGAGCACATTTTGACTGTTTTTTTTAAAAACATCATTGTACATTGAAATTTCTGCTTGCGTATGCTTTAGAAGCAAGAATTAAGAGGACTACATTCATTATTTCAGCTGAAAAATGCTTAGTTTATGAATTATAGTCAACATTAATGAAATGTTCCAAACAAGCGTTTTCAGCCCGAGTGGAGCACATTTTGACTGTTTTTTTAAAAACATCATTGTACATTGAAATTTCTGCTTGCGTATGCTTTAGAAGCAAGAATTAAGAGGACTACATTCATTATTTCAGCTGAAAAATGCTTAGTTTATGATTTATAGTCAACATTAATGAAATGTTCCCAACAGCGTTTTCAGCCCGAGTGGAGCACATTTTGACTGTTTTGTTAAAAACATCATTGTACATTGAAATTTCTGCTTGCATATGCTTTAGAAGCAAGAATTAAGAGGACTACATTCATTATTTCAGCTGAAAAATGCTTAGTTTATGATTTATAGTCAACATTAATGAAATGTTCCAAACAAGCGTTTTCAGCCCGAGTGGAGCACATTTTGACCGTTTTTTTAAAAACATCATTGTACATTGAAATTTCTGTTTGCGTATGCTTTAGAAGCAAGAATTAAGAGGACTACATTCATTATTTCAGCTGAAAAATGCTTAGTTTATGATTTATAGTCAACATTAATGTAATGTCCCAAACAAGCGTTTTCAGCCCGAGTGGAGCACATTTTGACTGTTTTTTTAAAAACATCATTGTACATTGAAATTTCTGCTTGCGTATGCTTTAGAAGCAAGAATTAAGAAGACTACATTCATTATTTCAGCTGAAAAATGCTTAGTTTTTGATTTATAGTCAACATTAATGAAATGTCCCCAACAGCGTTTTCAGCCCGAGTGGAGCACATTTTGACTGTTTTTTTTAAAAACATCATTGTACATTGAAATATCTGCTTGCGTATGCTTTAGAAGCAAGAATTAAGAGGACTACATTCATTATTTCAGCTGAAAAATGCTTAGTTTTTGATTTATAGTCAACAATAATGAAATGTCCCCAACAGCGTTTTCAGCCCGAGTGGAGCACATTTTGACTGTTTTTTTAAAAACATCATTGTACATTGAAATTTCTGCTTGCGTATGCTTTAGAAGCAAGAATTAAGAGGACTACATTCATTATTTCAGCTGAAAAATGCTTAGTTTTTGATTTATAGTCAACATTAATGAAATGTCCCCAACAGCATTTTCAGCCCGAGTGGAGCACATTTTGACTGTTTTTTTAAAAACATCATTGTACATTGAAATTTCTGCTTGCGTATGCTTTAGAAGCAAGAATTAAGAGGACTACATTCATTATTTCAGCTGAAAAATGCTTAGTTTATGATTTATAGTCAACATTAATGAAATGTTCCAAACAAGCGTTTTCAGCCCGAGTGGAGCACATTTTGACCGTTTTTTTAAAAACATCATTGTACATTGAAATTTCTGTTTGCGTATGCTTTAGAAGCAAGAATTAAGAGGACTACATTCATTATTTCAGCTGAAAAATGCTTAGTTTATGATTTATAGTCACCATTAATGTAATGTCCCAAACAAGCGTTTTCAGCCCGAGTGGAGCACATTTTGACTGTTTTTTTAAAAACATCATTGTACATTGAAATTTCTGCTTGCGTATGCTTTAGAAGCAAGAATTAAGAGGACTACATTCATTATTTCAGCTGAAAAATGCTTAGTTTATGATTTATAGTCAACATTAATGAAATGTCCCCAACAGCGTTTTCAGCCCGAGTGGAGCACATTTTGACTGTTTTTTTAAAAACATCATTGTACATTGAAATTTCTGCTTGCGTATGCTTTAGAAGCAAGAATTAAGAGGACTACATTCATTATTTCAGCTGAAAAATGCTTAGTTTTTGATTTATAGTCAACATTAATGAAATGTCCCCAACAGCGTTTTCAGCCCGAGTGGAGCACATTTTGACTGTTTTTTTAAAAACATCATTGTACATTGAAATTTCTGCTTGCGTATGCTTTCGAAGCAAGAATTAAGAGGACTACATTCATTATTTCAGCTGAAAAATGCTTAGTTTATGATTTATAGTCAACATTAATGAAATGTTCCAAACAAACGTTTTCAGCCCGAGTGGAGCACATTTTGACTGTTTTTTTAAAAACATCATTGTACATTGAAATTTCTGCTTGCGTATGCTTTAGAAGCAAGAATTAAGAGGACTACATTCATTATTTCAGCTGAAAAATGCTTAGTTTTTGATTTATAGTCAACATTAATGAAATGTCCCCAACAGCGTTTTCAGCCCGAGTGGAGCACATTTTGACTGTTTTTTTTAAAAACATCATTGTACATTGAAATATCTGCTTGCGTATGCTTTAGAAGCAAGAATTAAGAGGACTACATTCATTATTTCAGCTGAAAAATGCTTAGTTTATGATTTATAGTCAACATTAATGAAATGTCCCCAACAGCGTTTTCAGCCCGAGTGGAGCACATTTTGACTGTTTTTTTAAAAACATCATTGTACATTGAAATTTCTGCTTGCGTATGCTTTAGAAGCAAGAATTAAGAGGACTACATTCATTATTTCAGCTGAAAAATGCTTAGTTTTTGATTTATAGTCAACATTAATGAAATGTCCCCAACAGCGTTTTCAGCCCGAGTGGAGCACATTTTGACTGTTTTTTTAAAAACATCATTGTACATTGAAATTTCTGCTTGCGTATGCTTTAGAAGCAAGAATTAAGAGGACTACATTCATTATTTCAGCTGAAAAATGCTTAGTTTATGATTTATAGTCAACATTAATGAAATGTTCCAAACAAGCGTTTTCAGCCCGAGTGGAGCACATTTTGACCGTTTTTTTAAAAACATCATTGTACATTGAAATTTCTGTTTGCGTATGCTTTAGAAGCAAGAATTAAGAGGACTACATTCATTATTTCAGCTGAAAAATGCTTAGTTTATGATTTATAGTCACCATTAATGTAATGTCCCAAACAAGCGTTTTCAGCCCGAGTGGAGCACATTTTGACTGTTTTTTTAAAAACATCATTGTACATTGAAATTTCTGCTTGCGTATGCTTTAGAAGCAAGAATTAAGAGGACTACATTCATTATTTCAGCTGAAAAATGCTTAGTTTTTGATTTATAGTCAACATTAATGAAATGTCCCCAACAGCGTTTTCAGCCCGAGTGGAGCACATTTTGACTGTTTTTTTTAAAAACATCATTGTACATTGAAATATCTGCTTGCGTATGCTTTAGAAGCAAGAATTAAGAGGACTACATTCATTATTTCAGCTGAAAAATGCTTAGTTTATGATTTATAGTCAACATTAATGAAATGTCCCCAACAGCGTTTTCAGCCCGAGTGGAGCACATTTTGACTGTTTTTTTAAAAACATCATTGTACATTGAAATTTCTGCTTGCGTATGCTTTAGAAGCAAGAATTAAGAGGACTACATTCATTATTTCAGCTGAAAAATGCTTAGTTTTTGATTTATAGTCAACATTAATGAAATGTCCCCAACAGCGTTTTCAGCCCGAGTGGAGCACATTTTGACTATTTTTTTAAAAACATCATTGTACATTGAAATTTCTGCTTGCGTATGCTTTAGAAGCAAGAATTAAGAGGACTACATTCATTTTTTCAGCTGAAAAATGCTTAGTTTATGATTTATAGTCAACATTAATGAAATGTTCCAAACAAGCGTTTTCAGCCCGAGTGGAGCACATTTTGACCGTTTTTTTAAAAACATCATTGTACATTGAAATTTCTGTTTGCGTATGCTTTAGAAGCAAGAATTAAGAGGACTACATTCATTATTTCAGCTGAAAAATGCTTAGTTTATGATTTATAGTCACCATTAATGTAATGTCCCAAACAAGCGTTTTCAGCCCGAGTGGAGCACATTTTGACTGTTTTTTTAAAAACATCATTGTACATTGAAATTTCTGCTTGCGTATGCTTTAGAAGCAAGAATTAAGAGGACTACATTCATTATTTCAGCTGAAAAATGCTTAGTTTATGATTTATAGTCAACATTAATGAAATGTCCCCAACAGCGTTTTCAGCCCGAGTGGAGCACATTTTGACTGTTTTTTTAAAAACATCATTGTACATTGAAATTTCTGCTTGCGTATGCTTTAGAAGCAAGAAGTAAGAGGACTACATTCATTATTTCAGCTGAAAAATGCTTAGTTTATGAATTATAGTCAACATTAATGAAATGTTCCAAACAAGCGTTTTCAGCCCGAGTGGAGCACATTTTGACCGTTTTTTTAAAAACATCATTGTACATTGAAATTTCTGTTTGCGTATGCTTTAGAAGCAAGAATTAAGAGGACTACATTCATTATTTCAGCTGAAAAATGCTTAGTTTATGATTTATAGTCAACATTAATGTAATGTCCCAAACAAGCGTTTTCAGCCCGAGTGGAGCACATTTTGACTGTTTTTTTAAAAACATCATTGTACATTGAAATTTCTGCTTGCGTATGCTTTAGAAGCAAGAATTAAGAGGACTACATTCATTATTTCAGCTGAAAAATGCTTAGTTTTTGATTTATAGTCAACATTAATGAAATGTCCCCAACAGCGTTTTCAGCCGAGTGGAGCACATTTTGACTGTTTTTTTAAAAACATCATTGTACATTGAAATTTCTGCTTGCGTATGCTTTAGAAGCAAGAATTAAGAGGACTACATTCATTATTTCAGCTGAAAAATGCTTAGTTTATGAATTATAGTCAACATTAATGAAATGTTCCAAACAAGCGTTTTCAGCCCGAGTGGAGCACATTTTGACTGTTTTTTTAAAAACATCATTGTACATTGAAATTTCTGTTTGCGTATGCTTTAGAAGCAAGAATTAAGAGGACTACATTCATTATTTCAGCTGAAAAATGCTTAGTTTTTGATTTATAGTCAACATTAATGAAATGTCCCCAACAGCGTTTTCAGCCCGAGTGGAGCACATTTTGACTGTTTTTTTAAAAACATCATTGTACATTGAAATTTCTGCTTGCGTATGCTTTAGAAGCAAGAATTAAGAGGACTACATTCATTATTTCAGCTGAAAAATGCTTAGTTTTTGATTTATATTCAACATTAATGAAATGTCCCCAACAGCGTTTTCAGCCCGAGTGGAGCACATTTTGACTGTTTTTTTAAAAACATCATTGTACATTGAAATTTCTGCTTGCGTATGCTTTAGAAGCAAGAATTAAGAGGACTACATTCATTATTTCAGCTGAAAAATGCTTAGTTTATGATTTATAGTCAACTTTAATGAAATGTCCCCAACAGCGTTTTCAGCCCGAGTGGAGCACATTTTGACTGTTTTTTTAAAAACATCATTGTACATTGAAATTTCTGCTTGCGTATGCTTTAGAATTAAGAATTAAGAGGACTACATTCATTATTTCAGCTGAAAAATGCTTAGTTTTTGATTTATAGTCAACATTAATGAAATGTCCCCAACAGCGTTTTCAGCCCGAGTGGAGCACATTTTGACTGTTTTTTTAAAAACATCATTGTACATTGAAATTTCTGCTTGCATATGCTTTAGAAGCAAGAATTAAGAGGACTACATTCATTATTTCAGCTGAAAAATGCTTAGTTTATGATTTATAGTCAACATTAATGAAATGTTCCAAACAAGCGTTTTCAGCCCGAGTGGAGCACATTTTGACCGTTTTTTTAAAAACATCATTGTACATTGAAATTTCTGTTTGCGTATGCTTTAGAAGCAAGAATTAAGAGGACTACATTCATTATTTCAGCTGAAAAATGCTTAGTTTATGATTTATAGTCAACATTAATGTAATGTCCCAAACAAGCGTTTTCAGCCCGAGTGGAGCACATTTTGACTGTTTTTTTAAAAACATCATTGTACATTGAAATTTCTGCTTGCGTATGCTTTAGAAGCAAGAATTAAGAAGACTACATTCATTATTTCAGCTGAAAAATGCTTAGTTTTTGATTTATAGTCAACATTAATGAAATGTCCCCAACAGCGTTTTCAGCCCGAGTGGAGCACATTTTGACTGTTTTTTTAAAAACATCATTGTACATTGAAATTTCTGCTTGCGTATGCTTTAGAAGCAAGAATTAAGAGGACTACATTCATTATTTCAGCTGAAAAATGCTTAGTTTTTGATTTATAGTCAACATTAATGAAATGTCCCCAACAGCGTTTTCAGCCCGAGTGGAGCACATTTTGACTGTTTTTTTAAAAACATCATTGTACATTGAAATTTCTGCTTGCGTATGCTTTAGAAGCAAGAATTAAGAGGACTACATTCATTATTTCAGCTGAAAAATGCTTAGTTTATGATTTATAGTCAACATTAATGAAATGTCCCCAACAGCGTTTTCAGCCCGAGTGGAGCACATTTTGACTGTTTTTTTAAAAACATCATTGTACATTGAAATTTCTGCTTGCGTATGCTTTAGAAGCAAGAATTAAGAGGACTACATTCATTATTTCAGCTGAAAAATGCTTAGTTTATGAATTATAGTCAACATTAATGAAATGTTCCAAACAAGCGTTTTCAGCCCGAGTGGAGCACATTTTGACTGTTTTTTTAAAAACATCATTGTACATTGAAATTTCTGCTTGCGTATGCTTTAGAAGCAAGAATTAAGAGGACTACATTCATTATTTCAGCTGAAAAATGCTTAGTTTATGATTTATAGTCAACATTAATGAAATGTTCCCAACAGCGTTTTCAGCCCGAGTGGAGCACATTTTGACTGTTTTGTTAAAAACATCATTGTACATTGAAATTTCTGCTTGCATATGCTTTAGAAGCAAGAATTAAGAGGACTACATTCATTATTTCAGCTGAAAAATGCTTAGTTTATGATTTATAGTCAACATTAATGAAATGTTCCAAACAAGCGTTTTCAGCCCGAGTGGAGCACATTTTGACCGTTTTTTTAAAAACATCATTGTACATTGAAATTTCTGTTTGCGTATGCTTTAGAAGCAAGAATTAAGAGGACTACATTCATTATTTCAGCTGAAAAATGCTTAGTTTATGATTTATAGTCAACATTAATGTAATGTCCCAAACAAGCGTTTTCAGCCCGAGTGGAGCACATTTTGACTGTTTTTTTAAAAACATCATTGTACATTGAAATTTCTGCTTGCGTATGCTTTAGAAGCAAGAATTAAGAAGACTACATTCATTATTTCAGCTGAAAAATGCTTAGTTTTTGATTTATAGTCAACATTAATGAAATGTCCCCAACAGCGTTTTCAGCCCGAGTGGAGCACATTTTGACTGTTTTTTTTAAAAACATCATTGTACATTGAAATATCTGCTTGCGTATGCTTTAGAAGCAAGAATTAAGAGGACTACATTCATTATTTCAGCTGAAAAATGCTTAGTTTTTGATTTATAGTCAACAATAATGAAATGTCCCCAACAGCGTTTTCAGCCCGAGTGGAGCACATTTTGACTGTTTTTTTAAAAACATCATTGTACATTGAAATTTCTGCTTGCGTATGCTTTAGAAGCAAGAATTAAGAGGACTACATTCATTATTTCAGCTGAAAAATGCTTAGTTTTTGATTTATAGTCAACATTAATGAAATGTCCCCAACAGCATTTTCAGCCCGAGTGGAGCACATTTTGACTGTTTTTTTAAAAACATCATTGTACATTGAAATTTCTGCTTGCGTATGCTTTAGAAGCAAGAATTAAGAGGACTACATTCATTATTTCAGCTGAAAAATGCTTAGTTTATGATTTATAGTCAACATTAATGAAATGTTCCAAACAAGCGTTTTCAGCCCGAGTGGAGCACATTTTGACCGTTTTTTTAAAAACATCATTGTACATTGAAATTTCTGTTTGCGTATGCTTTAGAAGCAAGAATTAAGAGGACTACATTCATTATTTCAGCTGAAAAATGCTTAGTTTATGATTTATAGTCACCATTAATGTAATGTCCCAAACAAGCGTTTTCAGCCCGAGTGGAGCACATTTTGACTGTTTTTTTAAAAACATCATTGTACATTGAAATTTCTGCTTGCGTATGCTTTAGAAGCAAGAATTAAGAGGACTACATTCATTATTTCAGCTGAAAAATGCTTAGTTTATGATTTATAGTCAACATTAATGAAATGTCCCCAACAGCGTTTTCAGCCCGAGTGGAGCACATTTTGACTGTTTTTTTAAAAACATCATTGTACATTGAAATTTCTGCTTGCGTATGCTTTACAAGCAAGAATTAAGAGGACTACATTCATTATTTCAGCTGAAAAATGCTTAGTTTATGATTTATAGTCAACATTAATGAAATGTTCCAAACAAGCGTTTTCAGCCCGAGTGGAGCACATTTTGACTGTTTTTTTAAAAACATCATTGTACATTGAAATTTCTGCTTGCGTATGCTTTAGAAGCAAGAATTAAGAGGACTACATTCATTATTTCAGCTGAAAAATGCTTAGTTTTTGATTTATAGTCAACATTAATGAATTGTCCCCAACAGCGTTTTCAGCCCGAGTGGAGCACATTTTGACTGTTTTTTTAAAAACATCATTGTACATTGAAATTTCTGCTTGCGTATGCTTTAGAATTAAGAATTAAGAGGACTACATTCATTATTTCAGCTGAAAAATGCTTAGTTTATGATTTATAGTCACCATTAATGTAATGTCCCAAACAAGCGTTTTCAGCCCGAGTGGAGCACATTTTGACTGTTTTTTTAAAAACATCATTGTACATTGAAATTTCTGCTTGCGTATGCTTTAGAAGCAAGAATTAAGAGGACTACATTCATTATTTCAGCTGAAAAATGCTTAGTTTATGATTTATAGTCAACATTAATGAAATGTCCCCAACAGCGTTTTCAGCCCGAGTGGAGCACATTTTGACTGTTTTTTTAAAAACATCATTGTACATTGAAATTTCTGCTTGCGTATGCTTTAGAAGCAAGAAGTAAGAGGACTACATTCATTATTTCAGCTGAAAAATGCTTAGTTTATGATTTATAGTCAACATTAATGAAATGTTCCAAACAAGCGTTTTCAGCCCGAGTGGAGCACATTTTGACTGTTTTTTTAAAAACATCATTGTACATTGAAATTTCTGCTTGCGTATGCTTTAGAAGCAAGAATTAAGAGGACTACATTCATTATTTCAGCTGAAAAATGCTTAGTTTTTGATTTATAGTCAACATTAATGAAATGTCCCCAACAGCGTTTTCAGCCCGAGTGGAGCACATTTTGACTGTTTTTTTAAAAACATCATTGTACATTGAAATTTCTGCTTGCGTATGCTTTAGAAGCAAGAATTAAGAGGACTACATTCATTATTTCAGCTGAAAAATGCTTAGTTTTTGATTTATAGTCAACATTAATGAAATGTCCCCAACAGCGTTTTCAGCCCGAGTGGAGCACATTTTGACTGTTTTTTTAAAAACATCATTGTACATTGAAATTTCTGCTTGCGTATGCTTTAGAAGCAAGAATTAAGAGGACTACATTCATTATTTCAGCTGAAAAATGCTTAGTTTATGATTTATAGTCAACATTAATGAAATGTCCCCAACAGCGTTTTCAGCCCGAGGGGAGCACATTTTGACTGTTTTTTTAAAAACATCATTGTACATTGAAATTTCTGCTTGCATATGCTTTAGAAGCAAGAATTAAGAGGACTACATTCATTATTTCAGCTGAAAAATGCTTAGTTTATGATTTATAGTCAACATTAATGAAATGTTCCAAACAAGCGTTTTCAGCCCGAGTGGAGCACATTTTGACTGTTTTTTTAAAAACATCATTGTACATTGAAATTTCTGCTTGCGTATGCTTTAGAAGCAAGAATTAAGGGGACTACATTCATTATTTCAGCTGAAAAATGCTTAGTTTTTGATTTATAGTCAACATTAATGAAATGTCCCCAACAGCGTTTTCAGCCCGAGTGGAGCACATTTTGACTGTTTTTTTTAAAAACATCATTGTACATTGAAATATCTGCTTGCGTATGCTTTAGAAGCAAGAATTAAGAGGACTACATTCATTATTTCAGCTGAAAAATGCTTAGTTTTTGATTTATAGTCAACATTAATGAAATGTTCCAAACAAGCGTTTTCAGCCCGAGTGGAGCACATTTTGACTGTTTTTTTAAAAACATCATTGTACATTGAAATTTCTGCTTGCGTATGCTTTAGAAGCAAGAATTAAGAGGACTACATTCATTATTTCAGCTGAAAAATGCTTAGTTTTTGATTTATAGTCAACATTAATGAAATGTCCCCAACAGCGTTTTCAGCCCGAGTGGAGCACATTTTGACTGTTTTTTTTAAAAACATCATTGTACATTGAAATATCTGCTTGCGTATGCTTTAGAAGCAAGAATTAAGAGGACTACATTCATTATTTCAGCTGAAAAATGCTTAGTTTATGATTTATAGTCAACATTAATGAAATGTCCCCAACAGCGTTTTCAGCCCGAGTGGAGCACATTTTGACTGTTTTTTTAAAAACATCATTGTACATTGAAATTTCTGCTTGCGTATGCTTTAGAAGCAAGAATTAAGAGGACTACATTCATTATTTCAGCTGAAAAATGCTTAGTTTTTGATTTATAGTCAACATTAATGAAATGTCCCCAACAGCGTTTTCAGCCCGAGTGGAGCACATTTTGACTGTTTTTTTAAAAACATCATTGTACATTGAAATTTCTGCTTGCGTATGCTTTAGAAGCAAGAATTAAGAGGACTACATTCATTATTTCAGCTGAAAAATGCTTAGTTTTTGATTTATAGTCAACATTAATGAAATGTCCCCAACAGCGTTTTCAGCCCGAGTGGAGCACATTTTGACTGTTTTTTTTAAAAACATCATTGTACATTGAAATTTCTGCTTGCGTATGCTTTAGAAGCAAGAATTAAGAGGACTACATTCATTATTTCAGCTGAAAAATGCTTAGTTTATGAATTATAGTCAACATTAATGAAATGTTCCAAACAAGCGTTTTCAGCCCGAGTGGAGCACATTTTGACCGTTTTTTTAAAAACATCATTGTACATTGAAATTTCTGTTTGCGTATGCTTTAGAAGCAAGAATTAAGAGGACTACATTCATTATTTCAGCTGAAAAATGCTTAGTTTATGATTTATAGTCAACATTAATGTAATGTCCCCAACAAGCGTTTTCAGCCCGAGTGGAGCACATTTTGACTGTTTTTTTAAAAACATCATTGTACATTGAAATTTCTGCTTGCGTATGCTTTAGAAGCAAGAATTAAGAGGACTACATTCATTATTTCAGCTGAAAAAATGCTTAGTTTATGATTTATAGTCAACATTAATGAAATGTCCCCAACAGCGTTTTCAGCCCGAGTGGAGCACATTTTGACAGTTTTTTTTAAAAACATCATTGTACATTGAAATTTCTGCTTGCGTATGCTTTAGAAGCAAGAATTAAGAGGACTACATTCATTATTTCAGCTGAAAAATGCTTAGTTTATGATTTATAGTCAACATTAATGAAATGTCCCCAACAGCGTTTTCAGCCCGAGTGGAGCACATTTTGACTGTTTTTTTAAAAACATCATTGTACATTGAAATTTCTGCTTGCGTATGCTTTAGAAGCAAGAATTAAGAGGACTACATTCATAATTTCAGCTGAAAAATGCTTAGTTTTTGATTTATAGTCAACATTAATGAAATGTCCCCAACAGCGTTTTCAGCCCGAGTGGAGCACATTTTGACTGTTTTTTTTAAAAACATCATTGTACATTGAAATTTCTGCTTGCGTATGCTTTAGAAGCAAGAATTAAGAGGACTACATTCATTATTTCAGCTGAAAAATGCTTAGTTTATGAATTATAGTCAACATTAATGAAATGTTCCAAACAAGCGTTTTCAGCCCGAGTGGAGCACATTTTGACCGTTTTTTTAAAAACATCATTGTACATTGAAATTTCTGTTTGCGTATGCTTTAGAAGCAAGAATTAAGAGGACTACATTCATTATTTCAGCTGAAAAATGCTTAGTTTATGATTTATAGTCAACATTAATGTAATGTCCCAAACAAGCGTTTTCAGCCCGAGTGGAGCACATTTTGACTGTTTTTTTAAAAACATCATTGTACATTGAAATTTCTGCTTGCGTATGCTTTAGAAGCAAGAATTAAGAGGACTACATTCATTATTTCAGCTGAAAAATGCTTAGTTTTTGATTTATAGTCAACATTAATGAAATGTCCCCAACAGCGTTTTCAGCCCGAGTGGAGCACATTTTGACTGTTTTTTTAAAAACATCATTGTACATTGAAATTTCTGCTTGCGTATGCTTTAGAATTAAGAATTAAGAGGACTACATTCATTATTTCAGCTGAAAAATGCTTAGTTTATGATTTATAGTCACCATTAATGTAATGTCCCAAACAAGCGTTTTCAGCCCGAGTGGAGCACATTTTGACTGTTTTTTTAAAAACATCATTGTACATTGAAATTTCTGCTTGCGTATGCTTTAGAAGCAAGAATTAAGAGGACTACATTCATTATTTCAGCTGAAAAATGCTTAGTTTATGATTTATAGTCAACATTAATGAAATGTCCCCAACAGCGTTTTCAGCCCGAGTGGAGCACATTTTGACTGTTTTTTTAAAAACATCATTGTACATTGAAATTTCTGCTTGCGTATGCTTTAGAAGCAAGAAGTAAGAGGACTACATTCATTATTTCAGCTGAAAAATGCTTAGTTTATGATTTATAGTCAACATTAATGAAATGTTCCAAACAAGCGTTTTCAGCCCGAGTGGAGCACATTTTGACTGTTTTTTTAAAAACATCATTGTACATTGAAATTTCTGCTTGCGTATGCTTTAGAAGCAAGAATTAAGAGGACTACATTCATTATTTCAGCTGAAAAATGCTTAGTTTTTGATTTATAGTCAACATTAATGAAATGTCCCCAACAGCGTTTTCAGCCCGAGTGGAGCACATTTTGACTGTTTTTTTAAAAACATCATTGTACATTGAAATTTCTGCTTGCGTATGCTTTAGAAGCAAGAATTAAGAGGACTACATTCATTATTTCAGCTGAAAAATGCTTAGTTTTTGATTTATAGTCAACATTAATGAAATGTCCCCAACAGCGTTTTCAGCCCGAGTGGAGCACATTTTGACTGTTTTTTTAAAAACATCATTGTACATTGAAATTTCTGCTTGCGTATGCTTTAGAAGCAAGAATTAAGAGGACTACATTCATTATTTCAGCTGAAAAATGCTTAGTTTATGATTTATAGTCAACATTAATGAAATGTCCCCAACAGCGTTTTCAGCCCGAGGGGAGCACATTTTGACTGTTTTTTTAAAAACATCATTGTACATTGAAATTTCTGCTTGCATATGCTTTAGAAGCAAGAATTAAGAGGACTACATTCATTATTTCAGCTGAAAAATGCTTAGTTTATGATTTATAGTCAACATTAATGAAATGTTCCAAACAAGCGTTTTCAGCCCGAGTGGAGCACATTTTGACTGTTTTTTTAAAAACATCATTGTACATTGAAATTTCTGCTTGCGTATGCTTTAGAAGCAAGAATTAAGAGGACTACATTCATTATTTCAGCTGAAAAATGCTTAGTTTATGATTTATAGTCAACATTAATGAAATGTTCCAAACAAGCGTTTTCAGCCCGAGTGGAGCACATTTTGACTGTTTTTTTAAAAACATCATTGTACATTGAAATTTCTGCTTGCGTATGCTTTAGAAGCAAGAATTAAGAGGACTACATTCATTATTTCAGCTGAAAAATGCTTAGTTTATGATTTATAGTCAACATTAATGAAATGTTCCAAACAAGCGTTTTCAGCCCGAGTGGAGCACATTTTGACTGTTTTTTTAAAAACATCATTGTACATTGAAATTTCTGCTTGCGTATGCTTTAGAAGCAAGAATTAAGAGGACTACATTCATTATTTCAGCTGAAAAATGCTTAGTTTTTGATTTATAGTCAACATTAATGAAATGTCCCCAACAGCGTTTTCAGCCAGAGTGGAGCACATTTTGACTGTTTTTTTTAAAAACATCATTGTACATTGAAATATCTGCTTGCGTATGCTTTAGAAGCAAGAATTAAGAGGACTACATTCATTATTTCAGCTGAAAAATGCTTAGTTTATGATTTATAGTCAACATTAATGAAATGTCCCCAACAGCGTTTTCAGCCCGAGGGGAGCACATTTTGACTGTTTTTTTAAAAACATCATTGTACATTGAAATTTCTGCTTGCATATGCTTTAGAAGCAAGAATTAAGAGGACTACATTCATTATTTCAGCTGAAAAATGCTTAGTTTATGATTTATAGTCAACATTAATGAAATGTTCCAAACAAGCGTTTTCAGCCCGAGTGGAGCACATTTTGACTGTTTTTTTAAAAACATCATTGTACATTGAAATTTCTGCTTGCGTATGCTTTAGAAGCAAGAATTAAGAGGACTACATTCATTATTTCAGCTGAAAAATGCTTAGTTTATGATTTATAGTCAACATTAATGAAATGTTCCAAACAAGCGTTTTCAGCCCGAGTGGAGCACATTTTGACTGTTTTTTTAAAAACATCATTGTACATTGAAATTTCTGCTTGCGTATGCTTTAGAAGCAAGAATTAAGAGGACTACATTCATTATTTCAGCTGAAAAATGCTTAGTTTATGATTTATAGTCAACATTAATGAAATGTTCCAAACAAGCGTTTTCAGCCCGAGTGGAGCACATTTTGACTGTTTTTTTAAAAACATCATTGTACATTGAAATTTCTGCTTGCGTATGCTTTAGAAGCAAGAATTAAGAGGACTACATTCATTATTTCAGCTGAAAAATGCTTAGTTTTTGATTTATAGTCAACATTAATGAAATGTCCCCAACAGCGTTTTCAGCCAGAGTGGAGCACATTTTGACTGTTTTTTTTAAAAACATCATTGTACATTGAAATATCTGCTTGCGTATGCTTTAGAAGCAAGAATTAAGAGGACTACATTCATTATTTCAGCTGAAAAATGCTTAGTTTATGATTTATAGTCAACATTAATGAAATGTCCCCAACAGCGTTTTCAGCCCGAGTGGAGCACATTTTGACTGTTTTTTTAAAAACATCATTGTACATTGAAATTTCTGCTTGCGTATGCTTTAGAAGCAAGAATTAAGAGGACTACATTCATTATTTCAGCTGAAAAATGCTTAGTTTTTGATTTATAGTCAACATTAATGAAATGTCCCCAACAGCGTTTTCAGCCCGAGTGGAGCACATTTTGACTATTTTTTTAAAAACATCATTGTACATTGAAATTTCTGCTTGCGTATGCTTTAGAAGCAAGAATTAAGAGGACTACATTCATTTTTACAGCTGAAAAATGCTTAGTTTATGATTTATAGTCAACATTAATGAAATGTTCCAAACAAGCGTTTTCAGCCCGAGTGGAGCACATTTTGACCGTTTTTTTAAAAACATCATTGTACATTGAAATTTCTGTTTGCGTATGCTTTAGAAGCAAGAATTAAGAGGACTACATTCATTATTTCAGCTGAAAAATGCTTAGTTTATGATTTATAGTCACCATTAATGTAATGTCCCAAACAAGCGTTTTCAGCCCGAGTGGAGCACATTTTGACTGTTTTTTTAAAAACATCATTGTACATTGAAATTTCTGCTTGCGTATGCTTTAGAAGCAAGAATTAAGAGGACTACATTCATTATTTCAGCTGAAAAATGCTTAGTTTATGATTTATAGTCAACATTAATGAAATGTCCCCAACAGCGTTTTCAGCCCGAGTGGAGCACATTTTGACTGTTTTTTTAAAAACATCATTGTACATTGAAATTTCTGCTTGCGTATGCTTTAGAAGCAAGAAGTAAGAGGACTACATTCATTATTTCAGCTGAAAAATGCTTAGTTTATGATTTATAGTCAACATTAATGAAATGTTCCAAACAAGCGTTTTCAGCCCGAGTGGAGCACATTTTGACTGTTTTTTTAAAAACATCATTGTACATTGAAATTTCTGCTTGCGTATGCTTTAGAAGCAAGAATTAAGAGGACTACATTCATTATTTCAGCTGAAAAATGCTTAGTTTTTGATTTATAGTCAACATTAATGAAATGTCCCCAACAGCGTTTTCAGCCCGAGTGGAGCACATTTTGACTGTTTTTTTAAAAACATCATTGTACATTGAAATTTCTGCTTGCGTATGCTTTAGAAGCAAGAATTAAGAGGACTACATTCATTATTTCAGCTGAAAAATGCTTAGTTTTTGATTTATAGTCAACATTAATGAAATGTCCCCAACAGCGTTTTCAGCCCGAGTGGAGCACATTTTGACTGTTTTTTTAAAAACATCATTGTACATTGAAATTTCTGCTTGCGTATGCTTTAGAAGCAAGAATTAAGAGGACTACATTCATTATTTCAGCTGAAAAATGCTTAGTTTATGATTTATAGTCAACATTAATGAAATGTCCCCAACAGCGTTTTCAGCCCGAGGGGAGCACATTTTGACTGTTTTTTTAAAAACATCATTGTACATTGAAATTTCTGCTTGCATATGCTTTAGAAGCAAGAATTAAGAGGACTACATTCATTATTTCAGCTGAAAAATGCTTAGTTTATGATTTATAGTCAACATTAATGAAATGTTCCAAACAAGCGTTTTCAGCCCGAGTGGAGCACATTTTGACTGTTTTTTTAAAAACATCATTGTACATTGAAATTTCTGCTTGCGTATGCTTTAGAAGCAAGAATTAAGGGGACTACATTCATTATTTCAGCTGAAAAATGCTTAGTTTTTGATTTATAGTCAACATTAATGAAATGTCCCCAACAGCGTTTTCAGCCCGAGTGGAGCACATTTTGACTGTTTTTTTTAAAAACATCATTGTACATTGAAATATCTGCTTGCGTATGCTTTAGAAGCAAGAATTAAGAGGACTACATTCATTATTTCAGCTGAAAAATGCTTAGTTTTTGATTTATAGTCAACATTAATGAAATGTTCCAAACAAGCGTTTTCAGCCCGAGTGGAGCACATTTTGACTGTTTTTTTAAAAACATCATTGTACATTGAAATTTCTGCTTGCGTATGCTTTAGAAGCAAGAATTAAGAGGACTACATTCATTATTTCAGCTGAAAAATGCTTAGTTTTTGATTTATAGTCAACATTAATGAAATGTCCCCAACAGCGTTTTCAGCCCGAGTGGAGCACATTTTGACTGTTTTTTTTAAAAACATCATTGTACATTGAAATATCTGCTTGCGTATGCTTTAGAAGCAAGAATTAAGAGGACTACATTCATTATTTCAGCTGAAAAATGCTTAGTTTATGATTTATAGTCAACATTAATGAAATGTCCCCAACAGCGTTTTCAGCCCGAGTGGAGCACATTTTGACTGTTTTTTTAAAAACATCATTGTACATTGAAATTTCTGCTTGCGTATGCTTTAGAAGCAAGAATTAAGAGGACTACATTCATTATTTCAGCTGAAAAATGCTTAGTTTTTGATTTATAGTCAACATTAATGAAATGTCCCCAACAGCGTTTTCAGCCCGAGTGGAGCACATTTTGACTGTTTTTTTAAAAACATCATTGTACATTGAAATTTCTGCTTGCGTATGCTTTAGAAGCAAGAATTAAGAGGACTACATTCATTATTTCAGCTGAAAAATGCTTAGTTTTTGATTTATAGTCAACATTAATGAAATGTCCCCAACAGCGTTTTCAGCCGAGTGGAGCACATTTTGACTGTTTTTTTAAAAACATCATTGTACATTGAAATTTCTGCTTGCGTATGCTTTAGAAGCAAGAATTAAGAGGACTACATTCATTATTTCAGCTGAAAAATGCTTAGTTTATGAATTATAGTCAACATTAATGAAATGTTCCAAACAAGCGTTTTCAGCCCGAGTGGAGCACATTTTGACTGTTTTTTTAAAAACATCATTGTACATTGAAATTTCTGTTTGCGTATGCTTTAGAAGCAAGAATTAAGAGGACTACATTCATTATTTCAGCTGAAAAATGCTTAGTTTTTGATTTATAGTCAACATTAATGAAATGTCCCCAACAGCGTTTTCAGCCCGAGTGGAGCACATTTTGACTGTTTTTTTAAAAACATCATTGTACATTGAAATTTCTGCTTGCGTATGCTTTAGAAGCAAGAATTAAGAGGACTACATTCATTATTTCAGCTGAAAAATGCTTAGTTTTTGATTTATATTCAACATTAATGAAATGTCCCCAACAGCGTTTTCAGCCCGAGTGGAGCACATTTTGACTGTTTTTTTAAAAACATCATTGTACATTGAAATTTCTGCTTGCGTATGCTTTAGAAGCAAGAATTAAGAGGACTACATTCATTATTTCAGCTGAAAAATGCTTAGTTTATGATTTATAGTCAACTTTAATGAAATGTCCCCAACAGCGTTTTCAGCCCGAGTGGAGCACATTTTGACTGTTTTTTTAAAAACATCATTGTACATTGAAATTTCTGCTTGCGTATGCTTTAGAAGCAAGAATTAAGAGGACTACATTCATTTTTTCAGCTGAAAAATGCTTAGTTTTTGATTTATAGTCAACATTAATGAAATGTCCCCAACAGCGTTTTCAGCCCGAGTGGAGCACATTTTGACTGTTTTTTTTAAAAACATCATTGTACATTGAAATTTCTGCTTGCGTATGCTTTAGAAGCAAGAATTAAGAGGACTACATTCATTATTTCAGCTGAAAAATGCTTAGTTTATGATTTATAGTCAACATTAATGTAATGTCCCAAACAAGCGTTTTCAGCCCGAGTGGAGCACATTTTGACTGTTTTTTTAAAAACATCATTGTACATTGAAATTTCTGCTTGCGTATGCTTTAGAAGCAAGAATTAAGAGGACTACATTCATTATTTCAGCTGAAAAATGCTTAGTTTATGATTTATAGTCAACATTAATGAAATGTCCCCAACAGCGTTTTCAGCCCGAGTGGAGCACATTTTGACTGTTTTTTTAAAAACATCATTGTACATTGAAATTTCTGCTTGCGTATGCTTTAGAAGCAAGAATTAAGAGGACTACATTCATTATTTCAGCTGAAAAATGCTTAGTTTTTGATTTATAGTCAACATTAATGAAATGTCCCCAACAGCGTTTTCAGCCCGAGTGGAGCACATTTTGACTGTTTTTTTAAAAACATCATTGTACATTGAAATTTCTGCTTGCGTATGCTTTAGAAGCAAGAATTAAGAGGACTACATTCATTATTTCAGCTGAAAAATGCTTAGTTTTTGATTTATAGTCAACATTAATGAAATGTCCCCAACAGCGTTTTCAGCCCGAGTGGAGCACATTTTGACTGTTTTTTTTAAAAACATCATTGTACATTGAAATTTCTGCTTGCGTATGCTTTAGAAGCAAGAATTAAGAGGACTACATTCATTATTTCAGCTGAAAAATGCTTAGTTTATGAATTATAGTCAACATTAATGAAATGTTCCAAACAAGCGTTTTCAGCCCGAGTGGAGCACATTTTGACCGTTTTTTTAAAAACATCATTGTACATTGAAATTTCTGTTTGCGTATGCTTTAGAAGCAAGAATTAAGAGGACTACATTCATTATTTCAGCTGAAAAATGCTTAGTTTATGATTTATAGTCAACATTAATGTAATGTCCCCAACAAGCGTTTTCAGCCCGAGTGGAGCACATTTTGACTGTTTTTTTAAAAACATCATTGTACATTGAAATTTCTGCTTGCGTATGCTTTAGAAGCAAGAATTAAGAGGACTACATTCATTATTTCAGCTGAAAAATGCTTAGTTTATGATTTATAGTCAACATTAATGAAATGTCCCCAACAGCGTTTTCAGCCCGAGTGGAGCACATTTTGACAGTTTTTTTTAAAAACATCATTGTACATTGAAATTTCTGCTTGCGTATGCTTTAGAAGCAAGAATTAAGAGGACTACATTCATTATTTCAGCTGAAAAATGCTTAGTTTTTGATTTATAGTCAACATTAATGAAATGTCCCCAACAGCGTTTTCAGCCCGAGTGGAGCACATTTTGACTGTTTTTTTAAAAACATCATTGTACATTGAAATTTCTGCTTGCCTATGCTTTAGAAGCAAGAATTAAGAGGACTACATTCATAATTTCAGCTGAAAAATGCTTAGTTTTTGATTTATAGTCAACATTAATGAAATGTCCCCAACAGCGTTTTCAGCCCGAGTGGAGCACATTTTGACTGTTTTTTTTAAAAACATCATTGTACATTGAAATTTCTGCTTGCGTATGCTTTAGAAGCAAGAATTAAGAGGACTACATTCATTATTTCAGCTGAAAAATGCTTAGTTTATGAATTATAGTCAACATTAATGAAATGTTCCAAACAAGCGTTTTCAGCCCGAGTGGAGCACATTTTGACCGTTTTTTTAAAAACATCATTGTACATTGAAATTTCTGTTTGCGTATGCTTTAGAAGCAAGAATTAAGAGGACTACATTCATTATTTCAGCTGAAAAATGCTTAGTTTATGATTTATAGTCAACATTAATGTAATGTCCCAAACAAGCGTTTTCAGCCCGAGTGGAGCACATTTTGACTGTTTTTTTAAAAACATCATTGTACATTGAAATTTCTGCTTGCGTATGCTTTAGAAGCAAGAATTAAGAGGACTACATTCATTATTTCAGCTGAAAAATGCTTAGTTTTTGATTTATAGTCAACATTAATGAAATGTCCCCAACAGCGTTTTCAGCCGAGTGGAGCACATTTTGACTGTTTTTTTAAAAACATCATTGTACATTGAAATTTCTGCTTGCGTATGCTTTAGAAGCAAGAATTAAGAGGACTACATTCATTATTTCAGCTGAAAAATGCTTAGTTTATGAATTATAGTCAACATTAATGAAATGTTCCAAACAAGCGTTTTCAGCCCGAGTGGAGCACATTTTGACTGTTTTTTTAAAAACATCATTGTACATTGAAATTTCTGTTTGCGTATGCTTTAGAAGCAAGAATTAAGAGGACTACATTCATTATTTCAGCTGAAAAATGCTTAGTTTTTGATTTATAGTCAACATTAATGAAATGTCCCCAACAGCGTTTTCAGCCCGAGTGGAGCACATTTTGACTGTTTTTTTAAAAACATCATTGTACATTGAAATTTCTGCTTGCGTATGCTTTAGAAGCAAGAATTAAGAGGACTACATTCATTATTTCAGCTGAAAAATGCTTAGTTTTTGATTTATATTCAACATTAATGAAATGTCCCCAACAGCGTTTTCAGCCCGAGTGGAGCACATTTTGACTGTTTTTTTAAAAACATCATTGTACATTGAAATTTCTGCTTGCGTATGCTTTAGAAGCAAGAATTAAGAGGACTACATTCATTATTTCAGCTGAAAAATGCTTAGTTTATGATTTATAGTCAACTTTAATGAAATGTCCCCAACAGCGTTTTCAGCCCGAGTGGAGCACATTTTGACTGTTTTTTTAAAAACATCATTGTACATTGAAATTTCTGCTTGCGTATGCTTTAGAAGCAAGAATTAAGAGGACTACATTCATTTTTTCAGCTGAAAAATGCTTAGTTTTTGATTTATAGTCAACATTAATGAAATGTCCCCAACAGCGTTTTCAGCCCGAGTGGAGCACATTTTGACTGTTTTTTTTAAAAACATCATTGTACATTGAAATTTCTGCTTGCGTATGCTTTAGAAGCAAGAATTAAGAGGACTACATTCATTATTTCAGCTGAAAAATGCTTAGTTTATGATTTATAGTCAACATTAATGAAATGTCCCCAACAGCGTTTTCAGCCCGAGTGGAGCACATTTTGACTGTTTTTTTAAAAACATCATTGTACATTGAAATTTCTGCTTGCGTATGCTTTAGAAGCAAGAATTAAGAGGACTACATTCATTATTTCAGCTGAAAAATGCTTAGTTTATGAATTATAGTCAACATTAATGAAATGTTCCAAACAAGCGTTTTCAGCCCGAGTGGAGCACATTTTGACTGTTTTTTTAAAAACATCATTGTACATTGAAATTTCTGCTTGCGTATGCTTTAGAAGCAAGAATTAAGAGGACTACATTCATTATTTCAGCTGAAAAATGCTTAGTTTATGATTTATAGTCAACATTAATGAAATGTTCCCAACAGCGTTTTCAGCCCGAGTGGAGCACATTTTGACTGTTTTTTTAAAAACATCATTGTACATTGAAATTTCTGCTTGCATATGCTTTAGAAGCAAGAATTAAGAGGACTACATTCATTATTTCAGCTGAAAAATGCTTAGTTTATGATTTATAGTCAACATTAATGAAATGTTCCAAACAAGCGTTTTCAGCCCGAGTGGAGCACATTTTGACCGTTTTTTTAAAAACATCATTGTACATTGAAATTTCTGTTTGCGTATGCTTTAGAAGCAAGAATTAAGAGGACTACATTCATTATTTCAGCTGAAAAATGCTTAGTTTATGATTTATAGTCAACATTAATGTAATGTCCCAAACAAGCGTTTTCAGCCCGAGTGGAGCACATTTTGACTGTTTTTTTAAAAACATCATTGTACATTGAAATTTCTGCTTGCGTATGCTTTAGAAGCAAGAATTAAGAAGACTACATTCATTATTTCAGCTGAAAAATGCTTAGTTTTTGATTTATAGTCAACATTAATGAAATGTCCCCAACAGCGTTTTCAGCCCGAGTGGAGCACATTTTGACTGTTTTTTTTAAAAACATCATTGTACATTGAAATATCTGCTTGCGTATGCTTTAGAAGCAAGAATTAAGAGGACTACATTCATTATTTCAGCTGAAAAATGCTTAGTTTATGATTTATAGTCAACAATAATGAAATGTCCCCAACAGCGTTTTCAGCCCGAGTGGAGCACATTTTGACTGTTTTTTTAAAAACATCATTGTACATTGAAATTTCTGCTTGCGTATGCTTTAGAAGCAAGAATTAAGAGGACTACATTCATTATTTCAGCTGAAAAATGCTTAGTTTTTGATTTATAGTCAACATTAATGAAATGTCCCCAACAGCATTTTCAGCCCGAGTGGAGCACATTTTGACTGTTTTTTTAAAAACATCATTGTACATTGAAATTTCTGCTTGCGTATGCTTTAGAAGCAAGAATTAAGAGGACTACATTCATTATTTCAGCTGAAAAATGCTTAGTTTATGATTTATAGTCAACATTAATGAAATGTTCCAAACAAGCGTTTTCAGCCCGAGTGGAGCACATTTTGACCGTTTTTTTAAAAACATCATTGTACATTGAAATTTCTGTTTGCGTATGCTTTAGAAGCAAGAATTAAGAGGACTACATTCATTATTTCAGCTGAAAAATGCTTAGTTTATGATTTATAGTCACCATTAATGTAATGTCCCAAACAAGCGTTTTCAGCCCGAGTGGAGCACATTTTGACTGTTTTTTTAAAAACATCATTGTACATTGAAATTTCTGCTTGCGTATGCTTTAGAAGCAAGAATTAAGAGGACTACATTCATTATTTCAGCTGAAAAATGCTTAGTTTATGATTTATAGTCAACATTAATGAAATGTCCCCAACAGCGTTTTCAGCCCGAGTGGAGCACATTTTGACTGTTTTTTTAAAAACATCATTGTACATTGAAATTTCTGTTTGCGTATGCTTTAGAAGCAAGAATTAAGAGGACTACATTCATTATTTCAGCTGAAAAATGCTTAGTTTATGATTTATAGTCAACATTAATGTAATGTCCCAAACAAGCGTTTTCAGCCCGAGTGGAGCACATTTTGACTGTTTTTTTTAAAAACATCATTGTACATTGAAATTTCTGCTTGCGTATGCTTTAGAAGCAAGAATTAAGAGGACTACATTCATTATTTCAGCTGAAAAATGCTTAGTTTTTGATTTATAGTCAACATTAATGAAATGTCCCCAACAGCGTTTTCAGCCCGAGTGGAGCACATTTTGACTGTTTTTTTAAAAACATCATTGTACATTGAAATTTCTGCTTGCGTATGCTTTAGAATTAAGAATTAAGAGGACTACATTCATTATTTCAGCTGAAAAATGCTTAGTTTATGATTTATAGTCACCATTAATGTAATGTCCCAAACAAGCGTTTTCAGCCCGAGTGGAGCACATTTTGACTGTTTTTTTAAAAACATCATTGTACATTGAAATTTCTGCTTGCGTATGCTTTAGAAGCAAGAATTAAGAGGACTACATTCATTATTTCAGCTGAAAAATGCTTAGTTTATGATTTATAGTCAACATTAATGAAATGTCCCCAACAGCGTTTTCAGCCCGAGTGGAGCACATTTTGACTGTTTTTTTAAAAACATCATTGTACATTGAAATTTCTGCTTGCGTATGCTTTAGAAGCAAGAAGTAAGAGGACTACATTCATTATTTCAGCTGAAAAATGCTTAGTTTATGATTTATAGTCAACATTAATGAAATGTTCCAAACAAGCGTTTTCAGCCCGAGTGGAGCACATTTTGACTGTTTTTTTAAAAACATCATTGTACATTGAAATTTCTGCTTGCGTATGCTTTAGAAGCAAGAATTAAGAGGACTACATTCATTATTTCAGCTGAAAAATGCTTAGTTTTTGATTTATAGTCAACATTAATGAAATGTCCCCAACAGCGTTTTCAGCCCGAGTGGAGCACATTTTGACTGTTTTTTTAAAAACATCATTGTACATTGAAATTTCTGCTTGCGTATGCTTTAGAAGCAAGAATTAAGAGGACTACATTCATTATTTCAGCTGAAAAATGCTTAGTTTTTGATTTATAGTCAACATTAATGAAATGTCCCCAACAGCGTTTTCAGCCCGAGTGGAGCACATTTTGACTGTTTTTTTAAAAACATCATTGTACATTGAAATTTCTGCTTGCGTATGCTTTAGAAGCAAGAATTAAGAGGACTACATTCATTATTTCAGCTGAAAAATGCTTAGTTTATGATTTATAGTCAACATTAATGAAATGTCCCCAACAGCGTTTTCAGCCCGAGGGGAGCACATTTTGACTGTTTTTTTAAAAACATCATTGTACATTGAAATTTCTGCTTGCATATGCTTTAGAAGCAAGAATTAAGAGGACTACATTCATTATTTCAGCTGAAAAATGCTTAGTTTATGATTTATAGTCAACATTAATGAAATGTTCCAAACAAGCGTTTTCAGCCCGAGTGGAGCACATTTTGACTGTTTTTTTAAAAACATCATTGTACATTGAAATTTCTGCTTGCGTATGCTTTAGAAGCAAGAATTAAGGGGACTACATTCATTATTTCAGCTGAAAAATGCTTAGTTTTTGATTTATAGTCAACATTAATGAAATGTCCCCAACAGCGTTTTCAGCCCGAGTGGAGCACATTTTGACTGTTTTTTTTAAAAACATCATTGTACATTGAAATATCTGCTTGCGTATGCTTTAGAAGCAAGAATTAAGAGGACTACATTCATTATTTCAGCTGAAAAATGCTTAGTTTTTGATTTATAGTCAACATTAATGAAATGTTCCAAACAAGCGTTTTCAGCCCGAGTGGAGCACATTTTGACTGTTTTTTTAAAAACATCATTGTACATTGAAATTTCTGCTTGCGTATGCTTTAGAAGCAAGAATTAAGAGGACTACATTCATTATTTCAGCTGAAAAATGCTTAGTTTTTGATTTATAGTCAACATTAATGAAATGTCCCCAACAGCGTTTTCAGCCCGAGTGGAGCACATTTTGACTGTTTTTTTTAAAAACATCATTGTACATTGAAATATCTGCTTGCGTATGCTTTAGAAGCAAGAATTAAGAGGACTACATTCATTATTTCAGCTGAAAAATGCTTAGTTTATGATTTATAGTCAACATTAATGAAATGTCCCCAACAGCGTTTTCAGCCCGAGTGGAGCACATTTTGACTGTTTTTTTAAAAACATCATTGTACATTGAAATTTCTGCTTGCGTATGCTTTAGAAGCAAGAATTAAGAGGACTACATTCATTATTTCAGCTGAAAAATGCTTAGTTTTTGATTTATAGTCAACATTAATGAAATGTCCCCAACAGCGTTTTCAGCCCGAGTGGAGCACATTTTGACTGTTTTTTTAAAAACATCATTGTACATTGAAATTTCTGCTTGCGTATGCTTTAGAAGCAAGAATTAAGAGGACTACATTCATTATTTCAGCTGAAAAATGCTTAGTTTTTGATTTATAGTCAACATTAATGAAATGTCCCCAACAGCGTTTTCAGCCCGAGTGGAGCACATTTTGACTGTTTTTTTTAAAAACATCATTGTACATTGAAATTTCTGCTTGCGTATGCTTTAGAAGCAAGAATTAAGAGGACTACATTCATTATTTCAGCTGAAAAATGCTTAGTTTATGAATTATAGTCAACATTAATGAAATGTTCCAAACAAGCGTTTTCAGCCCGAGTGGAGCACATTTTGACCGTTTTTTTAAAAACATCATTGTACATTGAAATTTCTGTTTGCGTATGCTTTAGAAGCAAGAATTAAGAGGACTACATTCATTATTTCAGCTGAAAAATGCTTAGTTTATGATTTATAGTCAACATTAATGTAATGTCCCCAACAAGCGTTTTCAGCCCGAGTGGAGCACATTTTGACTGTTTTTTTAAAAACATCATTGTACATTGAAATTTCTGCTTGCGTATGCTTTAGAAGCAAGAATTAAGAGGACTACATTCATTATTTCAGCTGAAAAATGCTTAGTTTATGATTTATAGTCAACATTAATGAAATGTCCCCAACAGCGTTTTCAGCCCGAGTGGAGCACATTTTGACAGTTTTTTTTAAAAACATCATTGTACATTGAAATTTCTGCTTGCGTATGCTTTAGAAGCAAGAATTAAGAGGACTACATTCATTATTTCAGCTGAAAAATGCTTAGTTTATGATTTATAGTCAACATTAATGAAATGTCCCCAACAGCGTTTTCAGCCCGAGTGGAGCACATTTTGACTGTTTTTTTAAAAACATCATTGTACATTGAAATTTCTGCTTGCGTATGCTTTAGAAGCAAGAATTAAGAGGACTACATTCATAATTTCAGCTGAAAAATGCTTAGTTTTTGATTTATAGTCAACATTAATGAAATGTCCCCAACAGCGTTTTCAGCCCGAGTGGAGCACATTTTGACTGTTTTTTTTAAAAACATCATTGTACATTGAAATTTCTGCTTGCGTATGCTTTAGAAGCAAGAATTAAGAGGACTACATTCATTATTTCAGCTGAAAAATGCTTAGTTTATGAATTATAGTCAACATTAATGAAATGTTCCAAACAAGCGTTTTCAGCCCGAGTGGAGCACATTTTGACCGTTTTTTTAAAAACATCATTGTACATTGAAATTTCTGTTTGCGTATGCTTTAGAAGCAAGAATTAAGAGGACTACATTCATTATTTCAGCTGAAAAATGCTTAGTTTATGATTTATAGTCAACATTAATGTAATGTCCCAAACAAGCGTTTTCAGCCCGAGTGGAGCACATTTTGACTGTTTTTTTAAAAACATCATTGTACATTGAAATTTCTGCTTGCGTATGCTTTAGAAGCAAGAATTAAGAGGACTACATTCATTATTTCAGCTGAAAAATGCTTAGTTTTTGATTTATAGTCAACATTAATGAAATGTCCCCAACAGCGTTTTCAGCCCGAGTGGAGCACATTTTGACTGTTTTTTTAAAAACATCATTGTACATTGAAATTTCTGCTTGCGTATGCTTTAGAATTAAGAATTAAGAGGACTACATTCATTATTTCAGCTGAAAAATGCTTAGTTTATGATTTATAGTCACCATTAATGTAATGTCCCAAACAAGCGTTTTCAGCCCGAGTGGAGCACATTTTGACTGTTTTTTTAAAAACATCATTGTACATTGAAATTTCTGCTTGCGTATGCTTTAGAAGCAAGAATTAAGAGGACTACATTCATTATTTCAGCTGAAAAATGCTTAGTTTATGATTTATAGTCAACATTAATGAAATGTCCCCAACAGCGTTTTCAGCCCGAGTGGAGCACATTTTGACTGTTTTTTTAAAAACATCATTGTACATTGAAATTTCTGCTTGCGTATGCTTTAGAAGCAAGAAGTAAGAGGACTACATTCATTATTTCAGCTGAAAAATGCTTAGTTTATGATTTATAGTCAACATTAATGAAATGTTCCAAACAAGCGTTTTCAGCCCGAGTGGAGCACATTTTGACTGTTTTTTTAAAAACATCATTGTACATTGAAATTTCTGCTTGCGTATGCTTTAGAAGCAAGAATTAAGAGGACTACATTCATTATTTCAGCTGAAAAATGCTTAGTTTTTGATTTATAGTCAACATTAATGAAATGTCCCCAACAGCGTTTTCAGCCTGAGTGGAGCACATTTTGACTGTTTTTTTAAAAACATCATTGTACATTGAAATTTCTGCTTGCGTATGCTTTAGAAGCAAGAATTAAGAGGACTACATTCATTATTTCAGCTGAAAAATGCTTAGTTTTTGATTTATAGTCAACATTAATGAAATGTCCCCAACAGCGTTTTCAGCCCGAGTGGAGCACATTTTGACTGTTTTTTTAAAAACATCATTGTACATTGAAATTTCTGCTTGCGTATGCTTTAGAAGCAAGAATTAAGAGGACTACATTCATTATTTCAGCTGAAAAATGCTTAGTTTATGATTTATAGTCAACATTAATGAAATGTCCCCAACAGCGTTTTCAGCCCGAGGGGAGCACATTTTGACTGTTTTTTTAAAAACATCATTGTACATTGAAATTTCTGCTTGCATATGCTTTAGAAGCAAGAATTAAGAGGACTACATTCATTATTTCAGCTGAAAAATGCTTAGTTTATGATTTATAGTCAACATTAATGAAATGTTCCAAACAAGCGTTTTCAGCCCGAGTGGAGCACATTTTGACTGTTTTTTTAAAAACATCATTGTACATTGAAATTTCTGCTTGCGTATGCTTTAGAAGCAAGAATTAAGGGGACTACATTCATTATTTCAGCTGAAAAATGCTTAGTTTTTGATTTATAGTCAACATTAATGAAATGTCCCCAACAGCGTTTTCAGCCCGAGTGGAGCACATTTTGACTGTTTTTTTTAAAAACATCATTGTACATTGAAATATCTGCTTGCGTATGCTTTAGAAGCAAGAATTAAGAGGACTACATTCATTTTTTCAGCTGAAAAATGCTTAGTTTTTGATTTATAGTCAACATTAATGAAATGTTCCAAACAAGCGTTTTCAGCCCGAGTGGAGCACATTTTGACTGTTTTTTTAAAAACATCATTGTACATTGAAATTTCTGCTTGCGTATGCTTTAGAAGCAAGAATTAAGAGGACTACATTCATTATTTCAGCTGAAAAATGCTTAGTTTTTGATTTATAGTCAACATTAATGAAATGTCCCCAACAGCGTTTTCAGCCCGAGTGGAGCACATTTTGACTGTTTTTTTTAAAAACATCATTGTACATTGAAATATCTGCTTGCGTATGCTTTAGAAGCAAGAATTAAGAGGACTACATTCATTATTTCAGCTGAAAAATGCTTAGTTTATGATTTATAGTCAACATTAATGAAATGTCCCCAACAGCGTTTTCAGCCCGAGTGGAGCACATTTTGACTGTTTTTTTAAAAACATCATTGTACATTGAAATTTCTGCTTGCGTATGCTTTAGAAGCAAGAATTAAGAGGACTACATTCATTATTTCAGCTGAAAAATGCTTAGTTTTTGATTTATAGTCAACATTAATGAAATGTCCCCAACAGCGTTTTCAGCCCGAGTGGAGCACATTTTGACTGTTTTTTTAAAAACATCATTGTACATTGAAATTTCTGCTTGCGTATGCTTTAGAAGCAAGAATTAAGAGGACTACATTCATTATTTCAGCTGAAAAATGCTTAGTTTTTGATTTATAGTCAACATTAATGAAATGTCCCCAACAGCGTTTTCAGCCCGAGTGGAGCACATTTTGACTGTTTTTTTTAAAAACATCATTGTACATTGAAATTTCTGCTTGCGTATGCTTTAGAAGCAAGAATTAAGAGGACTACATTCATTATTTCAGCTGAAAAATGCTTAGTTTATGAATTATAGTCAACATTAATGAAATGTTCCAAACAAGCGTTTTCAGCCCGAGTGGAGCACATTTTGACCGTTTTTTTAAAAACATCATTGTACATTGAAATTTCTGTTTGCGTATGCTTTAGAAGCAAGAATTAAGAGGACTACATTCATTATTTCAGCTGAAAAATGCTTAGTTTATGATTTATAGTCAACATTAATGTAATGTCCCCAACAAGCGTTTTCAGCCCGAGTGGAGCACATTTTGACTGTTTTTTTAAAAACATCATTGTACATTGAAATTTCTGCTTGCGTATGCTTTAGAAGCAAGAATTAAGAGGACTACATTCATTATTTCAGCTGAAAAATGCTTAGTTTATGATTTATAGTCAACATTAATGAAATGTCCCCAACAGCGTTTTCAGCCCGAGTGGAGCACATTTTGACAGTTTTTTTTAAAAACATCATTGTACATTGAAATTTCTGCTTGCGTATGCTTTAGAAGCAAGAATTAAGAGGACTACATTCATTATTTCAGCTGAAAAATGCTTAGTTTATGATTTATAGTCAACATTAATGAAATGTCCCCAACAGCGTTTTCAGCCCGAGTGGAGCACATTTTGACTGTTTTTTTAAAAACATCATTGTACATTGAAATTTCTGCTTGCGTATGCTTTAGAAGCAAGAATTAAGAGGACTACATTCATAATTTCAGCTGAAAAATGCTTAGTTTTTGATTTATAGTCAACATTAATGAAATGTCCCCAACAGCGTTTTCAGCCCGAGTGGAGCACATTTTGACTGTTTTTTTTAAAAACATCATTGTACATTGAAATTTCTGCTTGCGTATGCTTTAGAAGCAAGAATTAAGAGGACTACATTCATTATTTCAGCTGAAAAATGCTTAGTTTATGAATTATAGTCAACATTAATGAAATGTTCCAAACAAGCGTTTTCAGCCCGAGTGGAGCACATTTTGACCGTTTTTTTAAAAACATCATTGTACATTGAAATTTCTGTTTGCGTATGCTTTAGAAGCAAGAATTAAGAGGACTACATTCATTATTTCAGCTGAAAAATGCTTAGTTTATGATTTATAGTCAACATTAATGTAATGTCCCAAACAAGCGTTTTCAGCCCGAGTGGAGCACATTTTGACTGTTTTTTTAAAAACATCATTGTACATTGAAATTTCTGCTTGCGTATGCTTTAGAAGCAAGAATTAAGAGGACTACATTCATTATTTCAGCTGAAAAATGCTTAGTTTTTGATTTATAGTCAACATTAATGAAATGTCCCCAACAGCGTTTTCAGCCCGAGTGGAGCACATTTTGACTGTTTTTTTAAAAACATCATTGTACATTGAAATTTCTGCTTGCGTATGCTTTAGAAGCAAGAATTAAGAGGACTACATTCATTATTTCAGCTGAAAAATGCTTAGTTGTTGATTTATAGTCAACATTAATGAAATGTCCCCAACAGCGTTTTCAGCCCGAGTGGAGCACATTTTGACTGTTTTTTTAAAAACATCATTGTACATTGAAATTTCTGCTTGCGTATGCTTTAGAATTAAGAATTAAGAGGACTACATTCATTATTTCAGCTGAAAAATGCTTAGTTTATGATTTATAGTCACCATTAATGTAATGTCCCAAACAAGCGTTTTCAGCCCGAGTGGAGCACATTTTGACTGTTTTTTTAAAAACATCATTGTACATTGAAATTTCTGCTTGCGTATGCTTTAGAAGCAAGAATTAAGAGGACTACATTCATTATTTCAGCTGAAAAATGCTTAGTTTATGATTTATAGTCAACATTAATGAAATGTCCCCAACAGCGTTTTCAGCCCGAGTGGAGCACATTTTGACTGTTTTTTTAAAAACATCATTGTACATTGAAATTTCTGCTTGCGTATGCTTTAGAAGCAAGAAGTAAGAGGACTACATTCATTATTTCAGCTGAAAAATGCTTAGTTTATGATTTATAGTCAACATTAATGAAATGTTCCAAACAAGCGTTTTCAGCCCGAGTGGAGCACATTTTGACTGTTTTTTTAAAAACATCATTGTACATTGAAATTTCTGCTTGCGTATGCTTTAGAAGCAAGAATTAAGAGGACTACATTCATTATTTCAGCTGAAAAATGCTTAGTTTTTGATTTATAGTCAACATTAATGAAATGTCCCCAACAGCGTTTTCAGCCCGAGTGGAGCACATTTTGACTGTTTTTTTAAAAACATCATTGTACATTGAAATTTCTGCTTGCGTATGCTTTAGAAGCAAGAATTAAGAGGACTACATTCATTATTTCAGCTGAAAAATGCTTAGTTTTTGATTTATAGTCAACATTAATGAAATGTCCCCAACAGCGTTTTCAGCCCGAGTGGAGCACATTTTGACTGTTTTTTTAAAAACATCATTGTACATTGAAATTTCTGCTTGCGTATGCTTTAGAAGCAAGAATTAAGAGGACTACATTCATTATTTCAGCTGAAAAATGCTTAGTTTATGATTTATAGTCAACATTAATGAAATGTCCCCAACAGCGTTTTCAGCCCGAGGGGAGCACATTTTGACTGTTTTTTTAAAAACATCATTGTACATTGAAATTTCTGCTTGCATATGCTTTAGAAGCAAGAATTAAGAGGACTACATTCATTATTTCAGCTGAAAAATGCTTAGTTTATGATTTATAGTCAACATTAATGAAATGTTCCAAACAAGCGTTTTCAGCCCGAGTGGAGCACATTTTGACTGTTTTTTTAAAAACATCATTGTACATTGAAATTTCTGCTTGCGTATGCTTTAGAAGCAAGAATTAAGGGGACTACATTCATTATTTCAGCTGAAAAATGCTTAGTTTTTGATTTATAGTCAACATTAATGAAATGTCCCCAACAGCGTTTACAGCCCGAGTGGAGCACATTTTGACTGTTTTTTTTAAAAACATCATTGTACATTGAAATATCTGCTTGCGTATGCTTTAGAAGCAAGAATTAAGAGGACTACATTCATTATTTCAGCTGAAAAATGCTTAGTTTTTGATTTATAGTCAACATTAATGAAATGTTCCAAACAAGCGTTTTCAGCCCGAGTGGAGCACATTTTGACTGTTTTTTTAAAAACATCATTGTACATTGAAATTTCTGCTTGCGTATGCTTTAGAAGCAAGAATTAAGAGGACTACATTCATTATTTCAGCTGAAAAATGCTTAGTTTTTGATTTATAGTCAACATTAATGAAATGTCCCCAACAGCGTTTTCAGCCCGAGTGGAGCACATTTTGACTGTTTTTTTTAAAAACATCATTGTACATTGAAATATCTGCTTGCGTATGCTTTAGAAGCAAGAATTAAGAGGACTACATTCATTATTTCAGCTGAAAAATGCTTAGTTTATGATTTATAGTCAACATTAATGAAATGTCCCCAACAGCGTTTTCAGCCCGAGTGGAGCACATTTTGACTGTTTTTTTAAAAACATCATTGTACATTGAAATTTCTGCTTGCGTATGCTTTAGAAGCAAGAATTAAGAGGACTACATTCATTATTTCAGCTGAAAAATGCTTAGTTTTTGATTTATAGTCAACATTAATGAAATGTCCCCAACAGCGTTTTCAGCCCGAGTGGAGCACATTTTGACTGTTTTTTTAAAAACATCATTGTACATTGAAATTTCTGCTTGCGTATGCTTTAGAAGCAAGAATTAAGAGGACTACATTCATTATTTCAGCTGAAAAATGCTTAGTTTTTGATTTATAGTCAACATTAATGAAATGTCCCCAACAGCGTTTTCAGCCCGAGTGGAGCACATTTTGACTGTTTTTTTTAAAAACATCATTGTACATTGAAATTTCTGCTTGCGTATGCTTTAGAAGCAAGAATTAAGAGGACTACATTCATTATTTCAGCTGAAAAATGCTTAGTTTATGAATTATAGTCAACATTAATGAAATGTTCCAAACAAGCGTTTTCAGCCCGAGTGGAGCACATTTTGACCGTTTTTTTAAAAACATCATTGTACATTGAAATTTCTGTTTGCGTATGCTTTAGAAGCAAGAATTAAGAGGACTACATTCATTATTTCAGCTGAAAAATGCTTAGTTTATGATTTATAGTCAACATTAATGAAATGTTCCAAACAAGCGTTTTCAGCCCGAGTGGAGCACATTTTGACTGTTTTTTTAAAAACATCATTGTACATTGAAATTTCTGCTTGCGTATGCTTTAGAAGCAAGAATTAAGGGGACTACATTCATTATTTCAGCTGAAAAATGCTTAGTTTTTGATTTATAGTCAACATTAATGAAATGTCCCCAACAGCGTTTTCAGCCCGAGTGGAGCACATTTTGACTGTTTTTTTTAAAAACATCATTGTACATTGAAATATCTGCTTGCGTATGCTTTAGAAGCAAGAATTAAGAGGACTACATTCATTATTTCAGCTGAAAAATGCTTAGTTTTTGATTTATAGTCAACATTAATGAAATGTTCCAAACAAGCGTTTTCAGCCCGAGTGGAGCACATTTTGACTGTTTTTTTAAAAACATCATTGTACATTGAAATTTCTGCTTGCGTATGCTTTAGAAGCAAGAATTAAGAGGACTACATTCATTATTTCAGCTGAAAAATGCTTAGTTTTTGATTTATAGTCAACATTAATGAAATGTCCCCAACAGCGTTTTCAGCCCGAGTGGAGCACATTTTGACTGTTTTTTTTAAAAACATCATTGTACATTGAAATATCTGCTTGCGTATGCTTTAGAAGCAAGAATTAAGAGGACTACATTCATTATTTCAGCTGAAAAATGCTTAGTTTATGATTTATAGTCAACATTAATGAAATGTCCCCAACAGCGTTTTCAGCCCGAGTGGAGCGAATTTTGACTGTTTTTTTAAAAACATCATTGTACATTGAAATTTCTGCTTGCGTATGCTTTAGAAGCAAGAATTAAGAGGACTACATTCATTATTTCAGCTGAAAAATGCTTAGTTTTTGATTTATAGTCAACATTAATGAAATGTCCCCAACAGCGTTTTCAGCCCGAGTGGAGCACATTTTGACTGTTTTTTTAAAAACATCATTGTACATTGAAATTTCTGCTTGCGTATGCTTTAGAAGCAAGAATTAAGAGGACTACATTCATTATTTCAGCTGAAAAATGCTTAGTTTTTGATTTATAGTCAACATTAATGAAATGTCCCCAACAGCGTTTTCAGCCCGAGTGGAGCACATTTTGACTGTTTTTTTTAAAAACATCATTGTACATTGAAATTTCTGCTTGCGTATGCTTTAGAAGCAAGAATTAAGAGGACTACATTCATTATTTCAGCTGAAAAATGCTTAGTTTATGAATTATAGTCAACATTAATGAAATGTTCCAAACAAGCGTTTTCAGCCCGAGTGGAGCACATTTTGACCGTTTTTTTAAAAACATCATTGTACATTGAAATTTCTGTTTGCGTATGCTTTAGAAGCAAGAATTAAGAGGACTACATTCATTATTTCAGCTGAAAAATGCTTAGTTTATGATTTATAGTCAACATTAATGTAATGTCCCCAACAAGCGTTTTCAGCCCGAGTGGAGCACATTTTGACTGTTTTTTTAAAAACATCATTGTACATTGAAATTTCTGCTTGCGTATGCTTTAGAAGCAAGAATTAAGAGGACTACATTCATTATTTCAGCTGAAAAATGCTTAGTTTATGATTTATAGTCAACATTAATGAAATGTCCCCAACAGCGTTTTCAGCCCGAGTGGAGCACATTTTGACAGTTTTTTTTAAAAACATCATTGTACATTGAAATTTCTGCTTGCGTATGCTTTAGAAGCAAGAATTAAGAGGACTACATTCATTATTTCAGCTGAAAAATGCTTAGTTTATGATTTATAGTCAACATTAATGAAATGTCCCCAACAGCGTTTTCAGCCCGAGTGGAGCACATTTTGACTGTTTTTTTAAAAACATCATTGTACATTGAAATTTCTGCTTGCGTATGCTTTAGAAGCAAGAATTAAGAGGACTACATTCATAATTTCAGCTGAAAAATGCTTAGTTTTTGATTTATAGTCAACATTAATGAAATGTCCCCAACAGCGTTTTCAGCCCGAGTGGAGCACATTTTGACTGTTTTTTTTAAAAACATCATTGTACATTGAAATTTCTGCTTGCGTATGCTTTAGAAGCAAGAATTAAGAGGACTACATTCATTATTTCAGCTGAAAAATGCTTAGTTTATGAATTATAGTCAACATTAATGAAATGTTCCAAACAAGCGTTTTCAGCCCGAGTGGAGCACATTTTGACCGTTTTTTTAAAAACATCATTGTACATTGAAATTTCTGTTTGCGTATGCTTTAGAAGCAAGAATTAAGAGGACTACATTCATTATTTCAGCTGAAAAATGCTTAGTTTATGATTTATAGTCAACATTAATGTAATGTCCCAAACAAGCGTTTTCAGCCCGAGTGGAGCACATTTTGACTGTTTTTTTAAAAACATCATTGTACATTGAAATTTCTGCTTGCGTATGCTTTAGAAGCAAGAATTAAGAGGACTACATTCATTATTTCAGCTGAAAAATGCTTAGTTTTTGATTTATAGTCAACATTAATGAAATGTCCCCAACAGCGTTTTCAGCCCGAGTGGAGCACATTTTGACTGTTTTTTTAAAAACATCATTGTACATTGAAATTTCTGCTTGCGTATGCTTTAGAATTAAGAATTAAGAGGACTACATTCATTATTTCAGCTGAAAAATGCTTAGTTTATGATTTATAGTCACCATTAATGTAATGTCCCAAACAAGCGTTTTCAGCCCGAGTGGAGCACATTTTGACTGTTTTTTTAAAAACATCATTGTACATTGAAATTTCTGCTTGCGTATGCTTTAGAAGCAAGAATTAAGAGGACTACATTCATTATTTCAGCTGAAAAATGCTTAGTTTTTGATTTATAGTCAACATTAATGAAATGTCCCCAACAGCGTTTTCAGCCCGAGTGGAGCACATTTTGACTGTTTTTTTAAAAACATCATTGTACATTGAAATTTCTGCTTGCGTATGCTTTAGAAGCAAGAATTAAGAGGACTACATTCATTATTTCAGCTGAAAAATGCTTAGTTTTTGATTTATAGTCAACATTAATGAAATGTCCCCAACAGCGTTTTCAGCCCGAGTGGAGCACATTTTGACTGTTTTTTTAAAAACATCATTGTACATTGAAATTTCTGCTTGCGTATGCTTTAGAAGCAAGAAGTAAGAGGACTACATTCATTATTTCAGCTGAAAAATGCTTAGTTTATGATTTATAGTCAACATTAATGAAATGTTCCAAACAAGCGTTTTCAGCCCGAGTGGAGCACATTTTGACTGTTTTTTTAAAAACATCATTGTACATTGAAATTTCTGCTTGCGTATGCTTTAGAAGCAAGAATTAAGAGGACTACATTCATTATTTCAGCTGAAAAATGCTTAGTTTTTGATTTATAGTCAACATTAATGAAATGTCCCCAACAGCGTTTTCAGCCCGAGTGGAGCACATTTTGACTGTTTTTTTAAAAACATCATTGTACATTGAAATTTCTGCTTGCGTATGCTTTAGAAGCAAGAATTAAGAGGACTACATTCATTATTTCAGCTGAAAAATGCTTAGTTTTTGATTTATAGTCAACATTAATGAAATGTCCCCAACAGCGTTTTCAGCCCGAGTGGAGCACATTTTGACTGTTTTTTTAAAAACATCATTGTACATTGAAATTTCTGCTTGCGTATGCTTTAGAAGCAAGAATTAAGAGGACTACATTCATTATTTCAGCTGAAAAATGCTTAGTTTATGATTTATAGTCAACATTAATGAAATGTCCCCAACAGCGTTTTCAGCCCGAGGGGAGCACATTTTGACTGTTTTTTTAAAAACATCATTGTACATTGAAATTTCTGCTTGCATATGCTTTAGAAGCAAGAATTAAGAGGACTACATTCATTATTTCAGCTGAAAAATGCTTAGTTTATGATTTATAGTCAACATTAATGAAATGTTCCAAACAAGCGTTTTCAGCCCGAGTGGAGCACATTTTGACTGTTTTTTTAAAAACATCATTGTACATTGAAATTTCTGCTTGCGTATGCTTTAGAAGCAAGAATTAAGGGGACTACATTCATTATTTCAGCTGAAAAATGCTTAGTTTTTGATTTATAGTCAACATTAATGAAATGTCCCCAACAGCGTTTTCAGCCCGAGTGGAGCACATTTTGACTGTTTTTTTTAAAAACATCATTGTACATTGAAATATCTGCTTGCGTATGCTTTAGAAGCAAGAATTAAGAGGACTACATTCATTATTTCAGCTGAAAAATGCTTAGTTTTTGATTTATAGTCAACATTAATGAAATGTTCCAAACAAGCGTTTTCAGCCCGAGTGGAGCACATTTTGACTGTTTTTTTAAAAACATCATTGTACATTGAAATTTCTGCTTGCGTATGCTTTAGAAGCAAGAATTAAGAGGACTACATTCATTATTTCAGCTGAAAAATGCTTAGTTTTTGATTTATAGTCAACATTAATGAAATGTCCCCAACAGCGTTTTCAGCCCGAGTGGAGCACATTTTGACTGTTTTTTTTAAAAACATCATTGTACATTGAAATATCTGCTTGCGTATGCTTTAGAAGCAAGAATTAAGAGGACTACATTCATTATTTCAGCTGAAAAATGCTTAGTTTATGATTTATAGTCAACATTAATGAAATGTCCCCAACAGCGTTTTCAGCCCGAGTGGAGCACATTTTGACTGTTTTTTTAAAAACATCATTGTACATTGAAATTTCTGCTTGCGTATGCTTTAGAAGCAAGAATTAAGAGGACTACATTCATTATTTCAGCTGAAAAATGCTTAGTTTTTGATTTATAGTCAACATTAATGAAATGTCCCCAACAGCGTTTTCAGCCCGAGTGGAGCACATTTTGACTGTTTTTTTAAAAACATCATTGTACATTGAAATTTCTGCTTGCGTATGCTTTAGAATTAAGAATTAAGAGGACTACATTCATTATTTCAGCTGAAAAATGCTTAGTTTTTGATTTATAGTCAACATTAATGAAATGTCCCCAACAGCGTTTTCAGCCCGAGTGGAGCACATTTTGACTGTTTTTTTAAAAACATCATTGTACATTGAAATTTCTGCTTGCGTATGCTTTAGAAGCAAGAATTAAGAGGACTACATTCATTATTTCAGCTGAAAAATGCTTAGTTTATGATTTATAGTCAACATTAATGAAATGTTCCAAACAAGCGTTTTCAGCCCGAGTGGAGCACATTTTGACTGTTTTTTTAAAAACATCATTGTACATTGAAATTTCTGCTTGCGTATGCTTTAGAAGCAAGAATTAAGAGGACTACATTCATTATTTCAGCTGAAAAATGCTTAGTTTTTGATTTATAGTCAACATTAATGAAATGTCCCCAACAGCGTTTTCAGCCCGAGTGGAGCACATTTTGACTGTTTTTTTAAAAACATCATTGTACATTGAAATTTCTGCTTGCGTATGCTTTAGAAGCAAGAATTAAGAGGACTACATTCATTATTTCAGCTGAAAAATGCTTAGTTTATGATTTATAGTCAACATTAATGAAATGTCCCCAACAGCGTTTTCAGCCCGAGTGGAGCACATTTTGACTGTTTTTTTAAAAACATCATTGTACATTGAAATTTCTGCTTGCGTATGCTTTAGAAGCAAATATTAAGAGGACTACATTCATTTTTTCGGCTGAAAAATGCTTAGTTTTTGATTTATAGTCAACATTAATGAAATGTCCCCAACAGCCTTTTCAGCCCGAGTGGAGCACATTTTGACTGTTTTTTTTAAAAACATCATTGTACATTGAAATATCTGCTTGCGTATGCTTTAGAAGCAAGAATTAAGAGGACTACATTCATTATTTCAGCTGAAAAATGCTTAGTTTTTGATTTATAGTCAACATTAATGAAATGTCCCCAACAGCGTTTTCAGCCCGAGTGGAGCACATTTTGACTGTTTTTTTTAAAAACATCATTGTACATTGAAATTTCTGCTTGCGTATGCTTTAGAAGCAAGAATTAAGAGGACTACATTCATTATTTCAGCTGAAAAATGCTTAGTTTATGAATTATAGTCAACATTAATGAAATGTTCCAAACAAGCGTTTTCAGCCCGAGTGGAGCACATTTTGACCGTTTTTTTAAAAACATCATTGTACATTGAAATTTCTGTTTGCGTATGCTTTAGAAGCAAGAATTAAGAGGACTACATTCATTATTTCAGCTGAAAAATGCTTAGTTTATGATTTATAGTCAACATTAATGAAATGTTCCAAACAAGCGTTTTCAGCCCGAGTGGAGCACATTTTGACTGTTTTTTTAAAAACATCATTGTACATTGAAATTTCTGCTTGCGTATGCTTTAGAAGCAAGAATTAAGGGGACTACATTCATTATTTCAGCTGAAAAATGCTTAGTTTTTGATTTATAGTCAACATTAATGAAATGTCCCCAACAGCGTTTTCAGCCCGAGTGGAGCACATTTTGACTGTTTTTTTTAAAAACATCATTGTACATTGAAATATCTGCTTGCGTATGCTTTAGAAGCAAGAATTAAGAGGACTACATTCATTATTTCAGCTGAAAAATGCTTAGTTTTTGATTTATAGTCAACATTAATGAAATGTTCCAAACAAGCGTTTTCAGCCCGAGTGGAGCACATTTTGACTGTTTTTTTAAAAACATCATTGTACATTGAAATTTCTGCTTGCGTATGCTTTAGAAGCAAGAATTAAGAGGACTACATTCATTATTTCAGCTGAAAAATGCTTAGTTTTTGATTTATAGTCAACATTAATGAAATGTCCCCAACAGCGTTTTCAGCCCGAGTGGAGCACATTTTGACTGTTTTTTTTAAAAACATCATTGTACATTGAAATATCTGCTTGCGTATGCTTTAGAAGCAAGAATTAAGAGGACTACATTCATTATTTCAGCTGAAAAATGCTTAGTTTTTGATTTATAGTCAACATTAATGAAATGTCCCCAACAGCGTTTTCAGCCCGAGTGGAGCACATTTTGACTGTTTTTTTAAAAACATCATTGTACATTGAAATTTCTGCTTGCGTATGCTTTAGAAGCAAGAATTAAGAGGACTACATTCATTATTTCAGCTGAAAAATGCTTAGTTTTTGATTTATAGTCAACATTAATGAAATGTCCCCAACAGCGTTTTCAGCCCGAGTGGAGCACATTTTGACTGTTTTTTTTAAAAACATCATTGTACATTGAAATTTCTGCTTGCGTATGCTTTAGAAGCAAGAATTAAGAGGACTACATTCATTATTTCAGCTGAAAAATGCTTAGTTTATGAATTATAGTCAACATTAATGAAATGTTCCAAACAAGCGTTTTCAGCCCGAGTGGAGCACATTTTGACCGTTTTTTTAAAAACATCATTGTACATTGAAATTTCTGTTTGCGTATGCTTTAGAAGCAAGAATTAAGAGGACTACATTCATTATTTCAGCTGAAAAATGCTTAGTTTATGATTTATAGTCAACATTAATGTAATGTCCCCAACAAGCGTTTTCAGCCCGAGTGGAGCACATTTTGACTGTTTTTTTAAAAACATCATTGTACATTGAAATTTCTGCTTGCGTATGCTTTAGAAGCAAGAATTAAGAGGACTACATTCATTATTTCAGCTGAAAAATGCTTAGTTTATGATTTATAGTCAACATTAATGAAATGTCCCCAACAGCGTTTTCAGCCCGAGTGGAGCACATTTTGACAGTTTTTTTTAAAAACATCATTGTACATTGAAATTTCTGCTTGCGTATGCTTTAGAAGCAAGAATTAAGAGGACTACATTCATTATTTCAGCTGAAAAATGCTTAGTTTATGATTTATAGTCAACATTAATGAAATGTCCCCAACAGCGTTTTCAGCCCGAGTGGAGCACATTTTGACTGTTTTTTTAAAAACATCATTGTACATTGAAATTTCTGCTTGCGTATGCTTTAGAAGCAAGAATTAAGAGGACTACATTCATAATTTCAGCTGAAAAATGCTTAGTTTTTGATTTATAGTCAACATTAATGAAATGTCCCCAACAGCGTTTTCAGCCCGAGTGGAGCACATTTTGACTGTTTTTTTTAAAAACATCATTGTACATTGAAATTTCTGCTTGCGTATGCTTTAGAAGCAAGAATTAAGAGGACTACATTCATTATTTCAGCTGAAAAATGCTTAGTTTATGAATTATAGTCAACATTAATGAAATGTTCCAAACAAGCGTTTTCAGCCCGAGTGGAGCACATTTTGACCGTTTTTTTAAAAACATCATTGTACATTGAAATTTCTGTTTGCGTATGCTTTAGAAGCAAGAATTAAGAGGACTACATTCATTATTTCAGCTGAAAAATGCTTAGTTTATGATTTATAGTCAACATTAATGTAATGTCCCAAACAAGCGTTTTCAGCCCGAGTGGAGCACATTTTGACTGTTTTTTTAAAAACATCATTGTACATTGAAATTTCTGCTTGCGTATGCTTTAGAAGCAAGAATTAAGAGGACTACATTCATTATTTCAGCTGAAAAATGCTTAGTTTTTGATTTATAGTCAACATTAATGAAATGTCCCCAACAGCGTTTTCAGCCCGAGTGGAGCACATTTTGACTGTTTTTTTAAAAACATCATTGTACATTGAAATTTCTGCTTGCGTATGCTTTAGAATTAAGAATTAAGAGGACTACATTCATTATTTCAGCTGAAAAATGCTTAGTTTATGATTTATAGTCACCATTAATGTAATGTCCCAAACAAGCGTTTTCAGCCCGAGTGGAGCACATTTTGACTGTTTTTTTAAAAACATCATTGTACATTGAAATTTCTGCTTGCGTATGCTTTAGAAGCAAGAATTAAGAGGACTACATTCATTATTTCAGCTGAAAAATGCTTAGTTTTTGATTTATAGTCAACATTAATGAAATGTCCCCAACAGCGTTTTCAGCCCGAGTGGAGCACATTTTGACTGTTTTTTTAAAAACATCATTGTACATTGAAATTTCTGCTTGCGTATGCTTTAGAAGCAAGAATTAAGAGGACTACATTCATTATTTCAGCTGAAAAATGCTTAGTTTTTGATTTATAGTCAACATTAATGAAATGTCCCCAACAGCGTTTTCAGCCCGAGTGGAGCACATTTTGACTGTTTTTTTAAAAACATCATTGTACATTGAAATTTCTGCTTGCGTATGCTTTAGAAGCAAGAAGTAAGAGGACTACATTCATTATTTCAGCTGAAAAATGCTTAGTTTATGATTTATAGTCAACATTAATGAAATGTTCCAAACAAGCGTTTTCAGCCCGAGTGGAGCACATTTTGACTGTTTTTTTAAAAACATCATTGTACATTGAAATTTCTGCTTGCGTATGCTTTAGAAGCAAGAATTAAGAGGACTACATTCATTATTTCAGCTGAAAAATGCTTAGTTTTTGATTTATAGTCAACATTAATGAAATGTCCCCAACAGCGTTTTCAGCCCGAGTGGAGCACATTTTGACTGTTTTTTTAAAAACATCATTGTACATTGAAATTTCTGCTTGCGTATGCTTTAGAAGCAAGAATTAAGAGGACTACATTCATTATTTCAGCTGAAAAATGCTTAGTTTTTGATTTATAGTCAACATTAATGAAATGTCCCCAACAGCGTTTTCAGCCCGAGTGGAGCACATTTTGACTGTTTTTTTAAAAACATCATTGTACATTGAAATTTCTGCTTGCGTATGCTTTAGAAGCAAGAATTAAGAGGACTACATTCATTATTTCAGCTGAAAAATGCTTAGTTTATGATTTATAGTCAACATTAATGAAATGTCCCCAACAGCGTTTTCAGCCCGAGGGGAGCACATTTTGACTGTTTTTTTAAAAACATCATTGTACATTGAAATTTCTGCTTGCATATGCTTTAGAAGCAAGAATTAAGAGGACTACATTCATTATTTCAGCTGAAAAATGCTTAGTTTATGATTTATAGTCAACATTAATGAAATGTTCCAAACAAGCGTTTTCAGCCCGAGTGGAGCACATTTTGACTGTTTTTTTAAAAACATCATTGTACATTGAAATTTCTGCTTGCGTATGCTTTAGAAGCAAGAATTAAGGGGACTACATTCATTATTTCAGCTGAAAAATGCTTAGTTTTTGATTTATAGTCAACATTAATGAAATGTCCCCAACAGCGTTTTCAGCCCGAGTGGAGCACATTTTGACTGTTTTTTTTAAAAACATCATTGTACATTGAAATATCTGCTTGCGTATGCTTTAGAAGCAAGAATTAAGAGGACTACATTCATTATTTCAGCTGAAAAATGCTTAGTTTTTGATTTATAGTCAACATTAATGAAATGTTCCAAACAAGCGTTTTCAGCCCGAGTGGAGCACATTTTGACTGTTTTTTTAAAAACATCATTGTACATTGAAATTTCTGCTTGCGTATGCTTTAGAAGCAAGAATTAAGAGGACTACATTCATTATTTCAGCTGAAAAATGCTTAGTTTTTGATTTATAGTCAACATTAATGAAATGTCCCCAACAGCGTTTTCAGCCCGAGTGGAGCACATTTTGACTGTTTTTTTTAAAAACATCATTGTACATTGAAATATCTGCTTGCGTATGCTTTAGAAGCAAGAATTAAGAGGACTACATTCATTATTTCAGCTGAAAAATGCTTAGTTTATGATTTATAGTCAACATTAATGAAATGTCCCCAACAGCGTTTTCAGCCCGAGTGGAGCACATTTTGACTGTTTTTTTAAAAACATCATTGTACATTGAAATTTCTGCTTGCGTATGCTTTAGAAGCAAGAATTAAGAGGACTACATTCATTATTTCAGCTGAAAAATGCTTAGTTTTTGATTTATAGTCAACATTAATGAAATGTCCCCAACAGCGTTTTCAGCCCGAGTGGAGCACATTTTGACTGTTTTTTTAAAAACATCATTGTACATTGAAATTTCTGCTTGCGTATGCTTTAGAATTAAGAATTAAGAGGACTACATTCATTATTTCAGCTGAAAAATGCTTAGTTTTTGATTTATAGTCAACATTAATGAAATGTCCCCAACAGCGTTTTCAGCCCGAGTGGAGCACATTTTGACTGTTTTTTTAAAAACATCATTGTACATTGAAATTTCTGCTTGCGTATGCTTTAGAAGCAAGAATTAAGAGGACTACATTCATTATTTCAGCTGAAAAATGCTTAGTTTATGATTTATAGTCAACATTAATGAAATGTTCCAAACAAGCGTTTTCAGCCCGAGTGGAGCACATTTTGACTGTTTTTTTAAAAACATCATTGTACATTGAAATTTCTGCTTGCGTATGCTTTAGAAGCAAGAATTAAGAGGACTACATTCATTATTTCAGCTGAAAAATGCTTAGTTTTTGATTTATAGTCAACATTAATGAAATGTCCCCAACAGCGTTTTCAGCCCGAGTGGAGCACATTTTGACTGTTTTTTTAAAAACATCATTGTACATTGAAATTTCTGCTTGCGTATGCTTTAGAAGCAAGAATTAAGAGGACTACATTCATTATTTCAGCTGAAAAATGCTTAGTTTATGATTTATAGTCAACATTAATGAAATGTCCCCAACAGCGTTTTCAGCCCGAGTGGAGCACATTTTGACTGTTTTTTTAAAAACATCATTGTACATTGAAATTTCTGCTTGCGTATGCTTTAGAAGCAAATATTAAGAGGACTACATTCATTTTTTCGGCTGAAAAATGCTTAGTTTTTGATTTATAGTCAACATTAATGAAATGTCCCCAACAGCGTTTTCAGCCCGAGTGGAGCACATTTTGACTGTTTTTTTAAAAACATCATTGTACATTGAAATTTCTGCTTGCGTATGCTTTAGAAGCAAGAATTAAGAGGACTACATTCATAATTTCAGCTGAAAAATGCTTAGTTTTTGATTTATAGTCAACATTAATGAAATGTCCCCAACAGCGTTTTCAGCCCGAGTGGAGCACATTTTGACTGTTTTTTTTAAAAACATCATTGTACATTGAAATTTCTGCTTGCGTATGCTTTAGAAGCAAGAATTAAGAGGACTACATTCATTATTTCAGCTGAAAAATGCTTAGTTTATGAATTATAGTCAACATTAATGAAATGTTCCAAACAAGCGTTTTCAGCCCGAGTGGAGCACATTTTGACCGTTTTTTTAAAAACATCATTGTACATTGAAATTTCTGTTTGCGTATGCTTTAGAAGCAAGAATTAAGAGGACTACATTCATTATTTCAGCTGAAAAATGCTTAGTTTATGATTTATAGTCAACATTAATGTAATGTCCCAAACAAGCGTTTTCAGCCCGAGTGGAGCACATTTTGACTGTTTTTTTAAAAACATCATTGTACATTGAAATTTCTGCTTGCGTATGCTTTAGAAGCAAGAATTAAGAGGACTACATTCATTATTTCAGCTGAAAAATGCTTAGTTTTTGATTTATAGTCAACATTAATGAAATGTCCCCAACAGCGTTTTCAGCCGAGTGGAGCACATTTTGACTGTTTTTTTAAAAACATCATTGTACATTGAAATTTCTGCTTGCGTATGCTTTAGAAGCAAGAATTAAGAGGACTACATTCATTATTTCAGCTGAAAAATGCTTAGTTTATGAATTATAGTCAACATTAATGAAATGTTCCAAACAAGCGTTTTCAGCCCGAGTGGAGCACATTTTGACTGTTTTTTTAAAAACATCATTGTACATTGAAATTTCTGTTTGCGTATGCTTTAGAAGCAAGAATTAAGAGGACTACATTCATTATTTCAGCTGAAAAATGCTTAGTTTTTGATTTATAGTCAACATTAATGAAATGTCCCCAACAGCGTTTTCAGCCCGAGTGGAGCACATTTTGACTGTTTTTTTAAAAACATCATTGTACATTGAAATTTCTGCTTGCGTATGCTTTAGAAGCAAGAATTAAGAGGACTACATTCATTATTTCAGCTGAAAAATGCTTAGTTTTTGATTTATATTCAACATTAATGAAATGTCCCCAACAGCGTTTTCAGCCCGAGTGGAGCACATTTTGACTGTTTTTTTAAAAACATCATTGTACATTGAAATTTCTGCTTGCGTATGCTTTAGAAGCAAGAATTAAGAGGACTACATTCATTATTTCAGCTGAAAAATGCTTAGTTTATGATTTATAGTCAACTTTAATGAAATGTCCCCAACAGCGTTTTCAGCCCGAGTGGAGCACATTTTGACTGTTTTTTTAAAAACATCATTGTACATTGAAATTTCTGCTTGCGTATGCTTTAGAAGCAAGAATTAAGAGGACTACATTCATTTTTTCAGCTGAAAAATGCTTAGTTTTTGATTTATAGTCAACATTAATGAAATGTCCCCAACAGCGTTTTCAGCCCGAGTGGAGCACATTTTGACTGTTTTTTTTAAAAACATCATTGTACATTGAAATTTCTGCTTGCGTATGCTTTAGAAGCAAGAATTAAGAGGACTACATTCATTATTTCAGCTGAAAAATGCTTAGTTTATGATTTATAGTCAACATTAATGTAATGTCCCAAACAAGCGTTTTCAGCCCGAGTGGAGCACATTTTGACTGTTTTTTTAAAAACATCATTGTACATTGAAATTTCTGCTTGCGTATGCTTTAGAAGCAAGAATTAAGAGGACTACATTCATTATTTCAGCTGAAAAATGCTTAGTTTATGATTTATAGTCAACATTAATGAAATGTCCCCAACAGCGTTTTCAGCCCGAGTGGAGCACATTTTGACTGTTTTTTTAAAAACATCATTGTACATTGAAATTTCTGCTTGCGTATGCTTTAGAAGCAAGAATTAAGAGGACTACATTCATTATTTCAGCTGAAAAATGCTTAGTTTTTGATTTATAGTCAACATTAATGAAATGTCCCCAACAGCGTTTTCAGCCCGAGTGGAGCACATTTTGACTGTTTTTTTAAAAACATCATTGTACATTGAAATTTCTGCTTGCGTATGCTTTAGAAGCAAGAATTAAGAGGACTACATTCATTATTTCAGCTGAAAAATGCTTAGTTTATGATTTATAGTCAACATTAATGAAATGTCCCCAACAGCGTTTTCAGCCCGAGTGGAGCACATTTTGACAGTTTTTTTTAAAAACATCATTGTACATTGAAATTTCTGCTTGCGTATGCTTTAGAAGCAAGAATTAAGAGGACTACATTCATTATTTCAGCTGAAAAATGCTTAGTTTATGATTTATAGTCAACATTAATGAAATGTCCCCAACAGCGTTTTCAGCCCGAGTGGAGCACATTTTGACTGTTTTTTTAAAAACATCATTGTACATTGAAATTTCTGCTTGCGTATGCTTTAGAAGCAAGAATTAAGAGGACTACATTCATAATTTCAGCTGAAAAATGCTTAGTTTATGAATTATAGTCAACATTAATGAAATGTTCCAAACAAGCGTTTTCAGCCCGAGTGGAGCACATTTTGACCGTTTTTTTAAAAACATCATTGTACATTGAAATTTCTGTTTGCGTATGCTTTAGAAGCAAGAATTAAGAGGACTACATTCATTATTTCAGCTGAAAAATGCTTAGTTTATGATTTATAGTCAACATTAATGTAATGTCCCAAACAAGCGTTTTCAGCCCGAGTGGAGCACATTTTGACTGTTTTTTTAAAAACATCATTGTACATTGAAATTTCTGCCTGCGTATGCTTTAGAAGCAAGAATTAAGAGGACTACATTCATTATTTCAGCTGAAAAATGCTTAGTTTTTGATTTATAGTCAACATTAATGAAATGTCCCCAACAGCGTTTTCAGCCGAGTGGAGCACATTTTGACTGTTTTTTTAAAAACATCATTGTACATTGAAATTTCTGCTTGCGTATGCTTTAGAAGCAAGAATTAAGAGGACTACATTCATTATTTCAGCTGAAAAATGCTTAGTTTATGAATTATAGTCAACATTAATGAAATGTTCCAAACAAGCGTTTTCAGCCCGAGTGGAGCACATTTTGACTGTTTTTTTAAAAACATCATTGTACATTGAAATTTCTGTTTGCGTATGCTTTAGAAGCAAGAATTAAGAGGACTACATTCATAATTTCAGCTGAAAAATGCTTAGTTTTTGATTTATAGTCAACATTAATGAAATGTCCCCAACAGCGTTTTCAGCCCGAGTGGAGCACATTTTGACTGTTTTTTTAAAAACATCATTGTACATTGAAATTTCTGCTTGCGTATGCTTTAGAAGCAAGAATTAAGAGGACTACATTCATTATTTCAGCTGAAAAATGCTTAGTTTTTGATTTATATTCAACATTAATGAAATGTCCCCAACAGCGTTTTCAGCCCGAGTGGAGCACATTTTGACTGTTTTTTTAAAAACATCATTGTACATTGAAATTTCTGCTTGCGTATGCTTTAGAAGCAAGAATTAAGAGGACTACATTCATTATTTCAGCTGAAAAATGCTTAGTTTATGATTTATAGTCAACTTTAATGAAATGTCCCCAACAGCGTTTTCAGCCCGAGTGGAGCACATTTTGACTGTTTTTTTAAAAACATCATTGTACATTGAAATTTCTGCTTGCGTATGCTTTAGAAGCAAGAATTAAGAGGACTACATTCATTTTTTCAGCTGAAAAATGCTTAGTTTTTGATTTATAGTCAACATTAATGAAATGTCCCCAACAGCGTTTTCAGCCCGAGTGGAGCACATTTTGACTGTTTTTTTTAAAAACATCATTGTACATTGAAATTTCTGCTTGCGTATGCTTTAGAAGCAAGAATTAAGAGGACTACATTCATTATTTCAGCTGAAAAATGCTTAGTTTATGATTTATAGTCAACATTAATGAAATGTCCCCAACAGCGTTTTCAGCCCGAGTGGAGCACATTTTGACTGTTTTTTTTAAAAACATCATTGTACATTGAAATTTCTGCTTGCGTATGCTTTAGAAGCAAGAATTAAGAGGACTACATTCATTATTTCAGCTGAAAAATGCTTAGTTTATGAATTATAGTCAACATTAATGAAATGTTCCAAACAAGCGTTTTCAGCCCGAGTGGAGCACATTTTGACTGTTTTTTTAAAAACATCATTGTACATTGAAATTTCTGCTTGCATATGCTTTAGAAGCAAGAATTAAGAGGACTACATTCATTATTTCAGCTGAAAAATGCTTAGTTTATGATTTATAGTCAACATTAATGAAATGTTCCAAACAAGCGTTTTCAGCCCGAGTGGAGCACATTTTGACCGTTTTTTTAAAAACATCATTGTACATTGAAATTTCTGCTTGCGTATGCTTTAGAAGCAAGAATTAAGAGGACTACATTCATTATTTCAGCTGAAAAATGCTTAGTTTATGATTTATAGTCAACATTAATGTAATGTCCCAAACAAGCGTTTTCAGCCCGAGTGGAGCACATTTTGACTGTTTTTTTAAAAACATCATTGTACATTGAAATTTCTGCTTGCGTATGCTTTAGAAGCAAGAATTAAGAAGACTACATTCATTATTTCAGCTGAAAAATGCTTAGTTTTTGATTTATAGTCAACATTAATGAAATGTCCCCAACAGCGTTTTCAGCCCGAGTGGAGCACATTTTGACTGTTTTTTTAAAAACATCATTGTACATTGAAATTTCTGCTTGCGTATGCTTTAGAAGCAAGAATTAAGAGGACTACATTCATTATTTCAGCTGAAAAATGCTTAGTTTTTGATTTATAGTCAACATTAATGAAATGTCCCCAACAGCGTTTTCAGCCCGAGTGGAGCACATTTTGACTGTTTTTTTAAAAACATCATTGTACATTGAAATTTCTGCTTGCGTATGCTTTAGAAGCAAGAATTAAGAGGACTACATTCATTATTTCAGCTGAAAAATGCTTAGTTTATGATTTATAGTCAACATTAATGAAATGTCCCCAACAGCGTTTTCAGCCCGAGTGGAGCACATTTTGACTGTTTTTTTAAAAACATCATTGTACATTGAAATTTCTGCTTGCGTATGCTTTAGAAGCAAGAATTAAGAGGACTACATTCATTATTTCAGCTGAAAAATGCTTAGTTTATGATTTATAGTCAACATTAATGTAATGTCCCAAACAAGCGTTTTCAGCCCGAGTGGAGCACATTTTGACTGTTTTTTTAAAAACATCATTGTACATTGAAATTTCTGCTTGCGTATGCTTTAGAAGCAAGAATTAAGAAGACTACATTCATTATTTCAGCTGAAAAATGCTTAGTTTTTGATTTATAGTCAACATTAATGAAATGTCCCCAACAGCGTTTTCAGCCCGAGTGGAGCACATTTTGACTGTTTTTTTTAAAAACATCATTGTACATTGAAATATCTGCTTGCGTATGCTTTAGAAGCAAGAATTAAGAGGACTACATTCATTATTTCAGCTGAAAAATGCTTAGTTTATGATTTATAGTCAACAATAATGAAATGTCCCCAACAGCGTTTTCAGCCCGAGTGGAGCACATTTTGACTGTTTTTTTAAAAACATCATTGTACATTGAAATTTCTGCTTGCGTATGCTTTAGAAGCAAGAATTAAGAGGACTACATTCATTATTTCAGCTGAAAAATGCTTAGTTTTTGATTTATAGTCAACATTAATGAAATGTCCCCAACAGCATTTTCAGCCCGAGTGGAGCACATTTTGACTGTTTTTTTAAAAACATCATTGTACATTGAAATTTCTGCTTGCGTATGCTTTAGAAGCAAGAATTAAGAGGACTACATTCATTATTTCAGCTGAAAAATGCTTAGTTTATGATTTATTGTCAACATTAATGAAATGTTCCAAACAAGCGTTTTCAGCCCGAGTGGAGCACATTTTGACCGTTTTTTTAAAAACATCATTGTACATTGAAATTTCTGTTTGCGTATGCTTTAGAAGCAAGAATTAAGAGGACTACATTCATTATTTCAGCTGAAAAATGCTTAGTTTATGATTTATAGTCACCATTAATGTAATGTCCCAAACAAGCGTTTTCAGCCCGAGTGGAGCACATTTTGACTGTTTTTTTAAAAACATCATTGTACATTGAAATTTCTGCTTGCGTATGCTTTAGAAGCAAGAATTAAGAGGACTACATTCATTATTTCAGCTGAAAAATGCTTAGTTTATGATTTATAGTCAACATTAATGAAATGTCCCCAACAGCGTTTTCAGCCCGAGTGGAGCACATTTTGACTGTTTTTTTAAAAACATCATTGTACATTGAAATTTCTGCTTGCGTATGCTTTACAAGCAAGAATTAAGAGGACTACATTCATTATTTCAGCTGAAAAATGCTTAGTTTATGATTTATAGTCAACATTAATGAAATGTTCCAAACAAGCGTTTTCAGCCCGAGTGGAGCACATTTTGACTGTTTTTTTAAAAACATCATTGTACATTGAAATTTCTGCTTGCGTATGCTTTAGAAGCAAGAATTAAGAGGACTACATTCATTATTTCAGCTGAAAAATGCTTAGTTTTTGATTTATAGTCAACATTAATGAAATGTCCCCAACAACGTTTTCAGCCCGAGTGGAGCACATTTTGACTGTTTTTTTAAAAACATCATTGTACATTGAAATTTCTGCTTGCGTATGCTTTAGAATTAAGAATTAAGAGGACTACATTCATTATTTCAGCTGAAAAATGCTTAGTTTTTGATTTATAGTCAACATTAATGAAATGTCCCCAACAGCGTTTTCAGCCCGAGTGGAGCACATTTTGACTGTTTTTTTAAAAACATCATTGTACATTGAAATTTCTGCTTGCATATGCTTTAGAAGCAAGAATTAAGAGGACTACATTCATTATTTCAGCTGAAAAATGCTTAGTTTATGATTTATAGTCAACATTAATGAAATGTTCCAAACAAGCGTTTTCAGCCCGAGTGGAGCACATTTTGACTGTTTTTTTAAAAACATCATTGTACATTGAAATTTCTGCTTGCGTATGCTTTAGAAGCAAGAATTAAGAGGACTACATTCATTATTTCAGCTGAAAAATGCTTAGTTTTTGATTTATAGTCAACATTAATGAAATGTCCCCAACAGCGTTTTCAGCCCGAGTGGAGCACATTTTGACTGTTTTTTTAAAAACATCATTGTACATTGAAATTTCTGCTTGCGTATGCTTTAGAAGCAAGAATTAAGAGGACTACATTCATTATTTCAGCTGAAAAATGCTTAGTTTATGATTTATAGTCAACATTAATGAAATGTCCCCAACAGCGTTTTCAGCCCGAGTGGAGCACATTTTGACTGTTTTTTTAAAAACATCATTGTACATTGAAATTTCTGCTTGCGTATGCTTTAGAAGCAAATATTAAGAGGACTACATTCATTTTTTCGGCTGAAAAATGCTTAGTTTTTGATTTATAGTCAACATTAATGAAATGTCCCCAACAGCGTTTTCAGCCCGAGTGGAGCACATTTTGACTGTTTTTTTTAAAAACATCATTGTACATTGAAATTTCTGCTTGCGTATGCTTTAGAAGCAAGAATTAAGAGGACTACATTCATTATTTCAGCTGAAAAATGCTTAGTTTATGAATTATAGTCAACATTAATGAAATGTTCCAAACAAGCGTTTTCAGCCCGAGTGGAGCACATTTTGACCGTTTTTTTAAAAACATCATTGTACATTGAAATTTCTGTTTGCGTATGCTTTAGAAGCAAGAATTAAGAGGACTACATTCATTATTTCAGCTGAAAAATGCTTAGTTTATGATTTATAGTCAACATTAATGTAATGTCCCAAACAAGCGTTTTCAGCCCGAGTGGAGCACATTTTGACTGTTTTTTTAAAAACATCATTGTACATTGAAATTTCTGCTTGCGTATGCTTTAGAAGCAAGAATTAAGAGGACTACATTCATTATTTCAGCTGAAAAATGCTTAGTTTTTGATTTATAGTCAACATTAATGAAATGTCCCCAACAGCGTTTTCAGCCCGAGTGGAGCACATTTTGACTGTTTTTTTAAAAACATCATTGTACATTGAAATTTCTGCTTGCGTATGCTTTAGAATTAAGAATTAAGAGGACTACATTCATTATTTCAGCTGAAAAATGCTTAGTTTATGATTTATAGTCACCATTAATGTAATGTCCCAAACAAGCGTTTTCAGCCCGAGTGGAGCACATTTTGACTGTTTTTTTAAAAACATCATTGTACATTGAAATTTCTGCTTGCGTATGCTTTAGAAGCAAGAATTAAGAGGACTACATTCATTATTTCAGCTGAAAAATGCTTAGTTTATGATTTATAGTCAACATTAATGAAATGTCCCCAACAGCGTTTTCAGCCCGAGTGGAGCACATTTTGACTGTTTTTTTAAAAACATCATTGTACATTGAAATTTCTGCTTGCGTATGCTTTAGAAGCAAGAAGTAAGAGGACTACATTCATTATTTCAGCTGAAAAATGCTTAGTTTATGATTTATAGTCAACATTAATGAAATGTTCCAAACAAGCGTTTTCAGCCCGAGTGGAGCACATTTTGACTGTTTTTTTAAAAACATCATTGTACATTGAAATTTCTGCTTGCGTATGCTTTAGAAGCAAGAATTAAGAGGACTACATTCATTATTTCAGCTGAAAAATGCTTAGTTTTTGATTTATAGTCAACATTAATGAAATGTCCCCAACAGCGTTTTCAGCCCGAGTGGAGCACATTTTGACTGTTTTTTTAAAAACATCATTGTACATTGAAATTTCTGCTTGCGTATGCTTTAGAAGCAAGAATTAAGAGGACTACATTCATTATTTCAGCTGAAAAATGCTTAGTTTTTGATTTATAGTCAACATTAATGAAATGTCCCCAACAGCGTTTTCAGCCCGAGTGGAGCACATTTTGACTGTTTTTTTAAAAACATCATTGTACATTGAAATTTCTGCTTGCGTATGCTTTAGAAGCAAGAATTAAGAGGACTACATTCATTATTTCAGCTGAAAAATGCTTAGTTTATGATTTATTGTCAACATTAATGAAATGTTCCAAACAAGCGTTTTCAGCCCGAGTGGAGCACATTTTGACCGTTTTTTTAAAAACATCATTGTACATTGAAATTTCTGTTTGCGTATGCTTTAGAAGCAAGAATTAAGAGGACTACATTCATTATTTCAGCTGAAAAATGCTTAGTTTATGATTTATAGTCACCATTAATGTAATGTCCCAAACAAGCGTTTTCAGCCCGAGTGGAGCACATTTTGACTGTTTTTTTAAAAACATCATTGTACATTGAAATTTCTGCTTGCGTATGCTTTAGAAGCAAGAATTAAGAGGACTACATTCATTATTTCAGCTGAAAAATGCTTAGTTTATGATTTATAGTCAACATTAATGAAATGTCCCCAACAGCGTTTTCAGCCCGAGTGGAGCACATTTTGACTGTTTTTTTAAAAACATCATTGTACATTGAAATTTCTGCTTGCGTATGCTTTACAAGCAAGAATTAAGAGGACTACATTCATTATTTCAGCTGAAAAATGCTTAGTTTATGATTTATAGTCAACATTAATGAAATGTTCCAAACAAGCGTTTTCAGCCCGAGTGGAGCACATTTTGACTGTTTTTTTAAAAACATCATTGTACATTGAAATTTCTGCTTGCGTATGCTTTAGAAGCAAGAATTAAGAGGACTACATTCATTATTTCAGCTGAAAAATGCTTAGTTTTTGATTTATAGTCAACATTAATGAAATGTCCCCAACAACGTTTTCAGCCCGAGTGGAGCACATTTTGACTGTTTTTTTAAAAACATCATTGTACATTGAAATTTCTGCTTGCGTATGCTTTAGAATTAAGAATTAAGAGGACTACATTCATTATTTCAGCTGAAAAATGCTTAGTTTTTGATTTATAGTCAACATTAATGAAATGTCCCCAACAGCGTTTTCAGCCCGAGTGGAGCACATTTTGACTGTTTTTTTAAAAACATCATTGTACATTGAAATTTCTGCTTGCATATGCTTTAGAAGCAAGAATTAAGAGGACTACATTCATTATTTCAGCTGAAAAATGCTTAGTTTATGATTTATAGTCAACATTAATGAAATGTTCCAAACAAGCGTTTTCAGCCCGAGTGGAGCACATTTTGACTGTTTTTTTAAAAACATCATTGTACATTGAAATTTCTGCTTGCGTATGCTTTAGAAGCAAGAATTAAGAGGACTACATTCATTATTTCAGCTGAAAAATGCTTAGTTTTTGATTTATAGTCAACATTAATGAAATGTCCCCAACAGCGTTTTCAGCCCGAGTGGAGCACATTTTGACTGTTTTTTTAAAAACATCATTGTACATTGAAATTTCTGCTTGCGTATGCTTTAGAAGCAAGAATTAAGAGGACTACATTCATTATTTCAGCTGAAAAATGCTTAGTTTATGATTTATAGTCAACATTAATGAAATGTCCCCAACAGCGTTTTCAGCCCGAGTGGAGCACATTTTGACTGTTTTTTTAAAAACATCATTGTACATTGAAATTTCTGCTTGCGTATGCTTTAGAAGCAAATATTAAGAGGACTACATTCATTTTTTCGGCTGAAAAATGCTTAGTTTTTGATTTATAGTCAACATTAATGAAATGTCCCCAACAGCGTTTTCAGCCCGAGTGGAGCACATTTTGACTGTTTTTTTTAAAAACATCATTGTACATTGAAATTTCTGCTTGCGTATGCTTTAGAAGCAAGAATTAAGAGGACTACATTCATTATTTCAGCTGAAAAATGCTTAGTTTATGAATTATAGTCAACATTAATGAAATGTTCCAAACAAGCGTTTTCAGCCCGAGTGGAGCACATTTTGACCGTTTTTTTAAAAACATCATTGTACATTGAAATTTCTGTTTGCGTATGCTTTAGAAGCAAGAATTAAGAGGACTACATTCATTATTTCAGCTGAAAAATGCTTAGTTTATGATTTATAGTCAACATTAATGTAATGTCCCAAACAAGCGTTTTCAGCCCGAGTGGAGCACATTTTGACTGTTTTTTTAAAAACATCATTGTACATTGAAATTTCTGCTTGCGTATGCTTTAGAAGCAAGAATTAAGAGGACTACATTCATTATTTCAGCTGAAAAATGCTTAGTTTTTGATTTATAGTCAACATTAATGAAATGTCCCCAACAGCGTTTTCAGCCCGAGTGGAGCACATTTTGACTGTTTTTTTAAAAACATCATTGTACATTGAAATTTCTGCTTGCGTATGCTTTAGAATTAAGAATTAAGAGGACTACATTCATTATTTCAGCTGAAAAATGCTTAGTTTATGATTTATAGTCACCATTAATGTAATGTCCCAAACAAGCGTTTTCAGCCCGAGTGGAGCACATTTTGACTGTTTTTTTAAAAACATCATTGTACATTGAAATTTCTGCTTGCGTATGCTTTAGAAGCAAGAATTAAGAGGACTACATTCATTATTTCAGCTGAAAAATGCTTAGTTTATGATTTATAGTCAACATTAATGAAATGTCCCCAACAGCGTTTTCAGCCCGAGTGGAGCACATTTTGACTGTTTTTTTAAAAACATCATTGTACATTGAAATTTCTGCTTGCGTATGCTTTAGAAGCAAGAAGTAAGAGGACTACATTCATTATTTCAGCTGAAAAATGCTTAGTTTATGATTTATAGTCAACATTAATGAAATGTTCCAAACAAGCGTTTTCAGCCCGAGTGGAGCACATTTTGACTGTTTTTTTAAAAACATCATTGTACATTGAAATTTCTGCTTGCGTATGCTTTAGAAGCAAGAATTAAGAGGACTACATTCATTATTTCAGCTGAAAAATGCTTAGTTTTTGATTTATAGTCAACATTAATGAAATGTCCCCAACAGCGTTTTCAGCCCGAGTGGAGCACATTTTGACTGTTTTTTTAAAAACATCATTGTACATTGAAATTTCTGCTTGCGTATGCTTTAGAAGCAAGAATTAAGAGGACTACATTCATTATTTCAGCTGAAAAATGCTTAGTTTTTGATTTATAGTCAACATTAATGAAATGTCCCCAACAGCGTTTTCAGCCCGAGTGGAGCACATTTTGACTGTTTTTTTAAAAACATCATTGTACATTGAAATTTCTGCTTGCGTATGCTTTAGAAGCAAGAATTAAGAGGACTACATTCATTATTTCAGCTGAAAAATGCTTAGTTTATGATTTATAGTCAACATTAATGAAATGTCCCCAACAGCGTTTTCAGCCCGAGGGGAGCACATTTTGACTGTTTTTTTAAAAACATCATTGTACATTGAAATTTCTGCTTGCATATGCTTTAGAAGCAAGAATTAAGAGGACTACATTCATTATTTCAGCTGAAAAATGCTTAGTTTATGATTTATAGTCAACATTAATGAAATGTTCCAAACAAGCGTTTTCAGCCCGAGTGGAGCACATTTTGACTGTTTTTTTAAAAACATCATTGTACATTGAAATTTCTGCTTGCGTATGCTTTAGAAGCAAGAATTAAGGGGACTACATTCATTATTTCAGCTGAAAAATGCTTAGTTTTTGATTTATAGTCAACATTAATGAAATGTCCCCAACAGCGTTTTCAGCCCGAGTGGAGCACATTTTGACTGTTTTTTTTAAAAACATCATTGTACATTGAAATATCTGCTTGCGTATGCTTTAGAAGCAAGAATTAAGAGGACTACATTCATTATTTCAGCTGAAAAATGCTTAGTTTTTGATTTATAGTCAACATTAATGAAATGTTCCAAACAAGCGTTTTCAGCCCGAGTGGAGCACATTTTGACTGTTTTTTTAAAAACATCATTGTACATTGAAATTTCTGCTTGCGTATGCTTTAGAAGCAAGAATTAAGAGGACTACATTCATTATTTCAGCTGAAAAATGCTTAGTTTTTGATTTATAGTCAACATTAATGAAATGTCCCCAACAGCGTTTTCAGCCCGAGTGGAGCACATTTTGACTGTTTTTTTTAAAAACATCATTGTACATTGAAATATCTGCTTGCGTATGCTTTAGAAGCAAGAATTAAGAGGACTACATTCATTATTTCAGCTGAAAAATGCTTAGTTTATGATTTATAGTCAACATTAATGAAATGTCCCCAACAGCGTTTTCAGCCCGAGTGGAGCACATTTTGACTGTTTTTTTAAAAACATCATTGTACATTGAAATTTCTGCTTGCGTATGCTTTAGAAGCAAGAATTAAGAGGACTACATTCATTATTTCAGCTGAAAAATGCTTAGTTTTTGATTTATAGTCAACATTAATGAAATGTCCCCAACAGCGTTTTCAGCCCGAGTGGAGCACATTTTGACTGTTTTTTTAAAAACATCATTGTACATTGAAATTTCTGCTTGCGTATGCTTTAGAAGCAAGAATTAAGAGGACTACATTCATTATTTCAGCTGAAAAATGCTTAGTTTTTGATTTATAGTCAACATTAATGAAATGTCCCCAACAGCGTTTTCAGCCCGAGTGGAGCACATTTTGACTGTTTTTTTTAAAAACATCATTGTACATTGAAATTTCTGCTTGCGTATGCTTTAGAAGCAAGAATTAAGAGGACTACATTCATTATTTCAGCTGAAAAATGCTTAGTTTATGAATTATAGTCAACATTAATGAAATGTTCCAAACAAGCGTTTTCAGCCCGAGTGGAGCACATTTTGACCGTTTTTTTAAAAACATCATTGTACATTGAAATTTCTGTTTGCGTATGCTTTAGAAGCAAGAATTAAGAGGACTACATTCATTATTTCAGCTGAAAAATGCTTAGTTTATGATTTATAGTCAACATTAATGTAATGTCCCCAACAAGCGTTTTCAGCCCGAGTGGAGCACATTTTGACTGTTTTTTTAAAAACATCATTGTACATTGAAATTTCTGCTTGCGTATGCTTTAGAAGCAAGAATTAAGAGGACTACATTCATTATTTCAGCTGAAAAATGCTTAGTTTATGATTTATAGTCAACATTAATGAAATGTCCCCAACAGCGTTTTCAGCCCGAGTGGAGCACATTTTGACAGTTTTTTTTAAAAACATCATTGTACATTGAAATTTCTGCTTGCGTATGCTTTAGAAGCAAGAATTAAGAGGACTACATTCATTATTTCAGCTGAAAAATGCTTAGTTTATGATTTATAGTCAACATTAATGAAATGTCCCCAACAGCGTTTTCAGCCCGAGTGGAGCACATTTTGACTGTTTTTTTAAAAACATCATTGTACATTGAAATTTCTGCTTGCGTATGCTTTAGAAGCAAGAATTAAGAGGACTACATTCATAATTTCAGCTGAAAAATGCTTAGTTTTTGATTTATAGTCAACATTAATGAAATGTCCCCAACAGCGTTTTCAGCCCGAGTGGAGCACATTTTGACTGTTTTTTTTAAAAACATCATTGTACATTGAAATTTCTGCTTGCGTATGCTTTAGAAGCAAGAATTAAGAGGACTACATTCATTATTTCAGCTGAAAAATGCTTAGTTTATGATTTATAGTCAACATTAATGAAATGTTCCAAACAAGCGTTTTCAGCCCGAGTGGAGCACATTTTGACCGTTTTTTTAAAAACATCATTGTACATTGAAATTTCTGTTTGCGTATGCTTTAGAAGCAAGAATTAAGAGGACTACATTCATTATTTCAGCTGAAAAATGCTTAGTTTATGATTTATAGTCAACATTAATGTAATGTCCCAAACAAGCGTTTTCAGCCCGAGTGGAGCACATTTTGACTGTTTTTTTAAAAACATCATTGTACATTGAAATTTCTGCTTGCGTATGCTTTAGAAGCAAGAATTAAGAAGACTACATTCATTATTTCAGCTGAAAAATGCTTAGTTTTTGATTTATAGTCAACATTAATGAAATGTCCCCAACAGCGTTTTCAGCCCGAGTGGAGCACATTTTGACTGTTTTTTTTAAAAACATCATTGTACATTGAAATATCTGCTTGCGTATGCTTTAGAAGCAAGAATTAAGAGGACTACATTCATTATTTCAGCTGAAAAATGCTTAGTTTATGATTTATAGTCAACAATAATGAAATGTCCCCAACAGCGTTTTCAGCCCGAGTGGAGCACATTTTGACTGTTTTTTTAAAAACATCATTGTACATTGAAATTTCTGCTTGCGTATGCTTTAGAAGCAAGAATTAAGAGGACTACATTCATTATTTCAGCTGAAAAATGCTTAGTTTTTGATTTATAGTCAACATTAATGAAATGTCCCCAACAGCATTTTCAGCCCGAGTGGAGCACATTTTGACAGTTTTTTTAAAAACATCATTGTACATTGAAATTTCTGCTTGCGTATGCTTTAGAAGCAAGAATTAAGAGGACTACATTCATTATTTCAGCTGAAAAATGCTTAGTTTATGATTTATTGTCAACATTAATGAAATGTTCCAAACAAGCGTTTTCAGCCCGAGTGGAGCACATTTTGACCGTTTTTTTAAAAACATCATTGTACATTGAAATTTCTGTTTGCGTATGCTTTAGAAGCAAGAATTAAGAGGACTACATTCATTATTTCAGCTGAAAAATGCTTAGTTTATGATTTATAGTCACCATTAATGTAATGTCCCAAACAAGCGTTTTCAGCCCGAGTGGAGCACATTTTGACTGTTTTTTTAAAAACATCATTGTACATTGAAATTTCTGCTTGCGTATGCTTTAGAAGCAAGAATTAAGAGGACTACATTCATTATTTCAGCTGAAAAATGCTTAGTTTATGATTTATAGTCAACATTAATGAAATGTCCCCAACAGCGTTTTCAGCCCGAGTGGAGCACATTTTGACTGTTTTTTTTAAAAACATCATTGTACATTGAAATTTCTGCTTGCGTATGCTTTACAAGCAAGAATTAAGAGGACTACATTCATTATTTCAGCTGAAAAATGCTTAGTTTATGATTTATAGTCAACATTAATGAAATGTTCCAAACAAGCGTTTTCAGCCCGAGTGGAGCACATTTTGACCGTTTTTTTAAAAACATCATTGTACATTGAAATTTCTGCTTGCGTATGCTTTAGAAGCAAGAATTAAGAGGACTACATTCATTATTTCAGCTGAAAAATGCTTAGTTTTTGATTTATAGTCAACATTAATGAAATGTCCCCAACAGCATTTTCAGCCCGAGTGGAGCACATTTTGACAGTTTTTTTAAAAACATCATTGTACATTGAAATTTCTGCTTGCGTATGCTTTAGAAGCAAGAATTAAGAGGACTACATTCATTATTTCAGCTGAAAAATGCTTAGTTTATGATTTATTGTCAACATTAATGAAATGTTCCAAACAAGCGTTTTCAGCCCGAGTGGAGCACATTTTGACCGTTTTTTTAAAAACATCATTGTACATTGAAATTTCTGTTTGCGTATGCTTTAGAAGCAAGAATTAAGAGGACTACATTCATTATTTCAGCTGAAAAATGCTTAGTTTATGATTTATAGTCACCATTAATGTAATGTCCCAAACAAGCGTTTTCAGCCCGAGTGGAGCACATTTTGACTGTTTTTTTAAAAACATCATTGTACATTGAAATTTCTGCTTGCGTATGCTTTAGAAGCAAGAATTAAGAGGACTACATTCATTATTTCAGCTGAAAAATGCTTAGTTTATGATTTATAGTCAACATTAATGAAATGTCCCCAACAGCGTTTTCAGCCCGAGTGGAGCACATTTTGACTGTTTTTTTTAAAAACATCATTGTACATTGAAATTTCTGCTTGCGTATGCTTTACAAGCAAGAATTAAGAGGACTACATTCATTATTTCAGCTGAAAAATGCTTAGTTTATGATTTATAGTCAACATTAATGAAATGTTCCAAACAAGCGTTTTCAGCCCGAGTGGAGCACATTTTGACTGTTTTTTTAAAAACATCATTGTACATTGAAATTTCTGCTTGCGTATGCTTTAGAAGCAAGAATTAAGAGGACTACATTCATTATTTCAGCTGAAAAATGCTTAGTTTTTGATTTATAGTCAACATTAATGAAATGTCCCCAACAACGTTTTCAGCCCGAGTGGAGCACATTTTGACTGTTTTTTTAAAAACATCATTGTACATTGAAATTTCTGCTTGCGTATGCTTTAGAATTAAGAAGTAAGAGGACTACATTCATTATTTCAGCTGAAAAATGCTTAGTTTTTGATTTATAGTCAACATTAATGAAATGTCCCCAACAGCGTTTTCAGCCCGAGTGGAGCACATTTTGACTGTTTTTTTAAAAACATCATTGTACATTGAAATTTCTGCTTGCATATGCTTTAGAAGCAAGAATTAAGAGGACTACATTCATTATTTCAGCTGAAAAATGCTTAGTTTATGATTTATAGTCAACATTAATGAAATGTTCCAAACAAGCGTTTTCAGCCCGAGTGGAGCACATTTTGACTGTTTTTTTAAAAACATCATTGTACATTGAAATTTCTGCTTGCGTATGCTTTAGAAGCAAGAATTAAGAGGACTACATTCATTATTTCAGCTGAAAAATGCTTAGTTTTTGATTTATAGTCAACATTAATGAAATGTCCCCAACAGCGTTTTCAGCCCGAGTGGAGCACATTTTGACTGTTTTTTTAAAAACATCATTGTACATTGAAATTTCTGCTTGCGTATGCTTTAGAAGCAAGAATTAAGAGGACTACATTCATTATTTCAGCTGAAAAATGCTTAGTTTATGATTTATAGTCAACATTAATGAAATGTCCCCAACAGCGTTTTCAGCCCGAGTGGAGCACATTTTGACTGTTTTTTTAAAAACATCATTGTACATTGAAATTTCTGCTTGCGTATGCTTTAGAAGCAAATATTAAGAGGACTACATTCATTTTTTCGGCTGAAAAATGCTTAGTTTTTGATTTATAGTCAACATTAATGAAATGTCCCCAACAGCGTTTTCAGCCCGAGTGGAGCACATTTTGACTGTTTTTTTTAAAAACATCATTGTACATTGAAATTTCTGCTTGCGTATGCTTTAGAAGCAAGAATTAAGAGGACTACATTCATTATTTCAGCTGAAAAATGCTTAGTTTATGAATTATAGTCAACATTAATGAAATGTTCCAAACAAGCGTGTTCAGCCCGAGTGGAGCACATTTTGACTGTTTTTTTAAAAACATCATTGTACATTGAAATTTCTGCTTGCGTATGCTTTAGAAGCAAGAATTAAGAGGACTACATTCATTATTTCAGCTGAAAAATGCTTAGTTTTTGATTTATAGTCAACATTAATGAAATGTCCCCAACAGCGTTTTCAGCCCGAGTGGAGCACATTTTGACTGTTTTTTTAAAAACATCATTGTACATTGAAATTTCTGCTTGCGTATGCTTTAGAAGCAAGAATTAAGAGGACTACATTCATTATTTCAGCTGAAAAATGCTTAGTTTATGATTTATAGTCAACATTAATGAAATGTCCCCAACAGCGTTTTCAGCCCGAGTGGAGCACATTTTGACTGTTTTTTTAAAAACATCATTGTACATTGAAATTTCTGCTTGCGTATGCTTTAGAAGCAAATATTAAGAGGACTACATTCATTTTTTCGGCTGAAAAATGCTTAGTTTTTGATTTATAGTCAACATTAATGAAATGTCCCCAACAGCGTTTTCAGCCCGAGTGGAGCACATTTTGACTGTTTTTTTTAAAAACATCATTGTACATTGAAATTTCTGCTTGCGTATGCTTTAGAAGCAAGAATTAAGAGGACTACATTCATTATTTCAGCTGAAAAATGCTTAGTTTATGAATTATAGTCAACATTAATGAAATGTTCCAAACAAGCGTGTTCAGCCCGAGTGGAGCACATTTTGACTGTTTTTTTAAAAACATCATTGTACATTGAAATTTCTGCTTGCGTATGCTTTAGAAGCAAGAATTAAGAGGACTACATTCATTATTTCAGCTGAAAAATGCTTAGTTTATGATTTATAGTCAACTTTAATGAAATGTCCCCAACAGCGTTTTCAGCCCGAGTGGAGCACATTTTGACTGTTTTTTTAAAAACATCATTGTACATTGAAATTTCTGCTTGCGTATGCTTTAGAAGCAAGAATTAAGAGGACTACATTCATTTTTTCAGCTGAAAAATGCTTAGTTTTTGATTTATAGTCAACATTAATGAAATGTCCCCAACAGCGTTTTCAGCCCGAGTGGAGCACATTTTGACTGTTTTTTTTAAAAACATCATTGTACATTGAAATTTCTGCTTGCGTATGCTTTAGAAGCAAGAATTAAGAGGACTACATTCATTATTTCAGCTGAAAAATGCTTAGTTTATGATTTATAGTCAACATTAATGAAATGTCCCCAACAGCGTTTTCAGCCCGAGTGGAGCACATTTTGACTGTTTTTTTAAAAACATCATTGTACATTGAAATTTCTGCTTGCGTATGCTTTAGAAGCAAGAATTAAGAGGACTACATTCATTATTTCAGCTGAAAAATGCTTAGTTTTTGATTTATAGTCAACATTAATGAAATGTCCCCAACAGCATTTTCAGCCCGAGTGGAGCACATTTTGACTGTTTTTTTAAAAACATCATTGTACATTGAAATTTCTGCTTGCGTATGCTTTAGAAGCAAGAATTAAGAGGACTACATTCATTATTTCAGCTGAAAAATGCTTAGTTTATGATTTATAGTCAACATTAATGAAATGTTCCAAACAAGCGTTTTCAGCCCGAGTGGAGCACATTTTGACTGTTTTTTTAAAAACATCATTGTACATTGAAATTTCTGTTTGCGTATGCTTTAGAAGCAAGAATTAAGAGGACTACATTCATTATTTCAGCTGAAAAATGCTTAGTTTATGATTTATAGTCACCATTAATGTAATGTCCCAAACAAGCGTTTTCAGCCCGAGTGGAGCACATTTTGACTGTTTTTTTAAAAACATCATTGTACATTGAAATTTCTGCTTGCGTATGCTTTAGAAGCAAGAATTAAGAGGACTACATTCATTATTTCAGCTGAAAAATGCTTAGTTTATGATTTATAGTCAACATTAATGAAATGTCCCCAACACCGTTTTCAGCCCGAGTGGAGCACATTTTGACTGTTTTTTTAAAAACATCATTGTACATTGAAATTTCTGCTTGCGTATGCTTTAGAAGCAAGAATTAAGAGGACTACATTCATTATTTCAGCTGAAAAATGCTTAGTTTATGATTTATAGTCAACATTAATGAAATGTTCCAAACAAGCGTTTTCAGCCCGAGTGGAGCACATTTTGACTGTTTTTTTAAAAACATCATTGTACATTGAAATTTCTGCTTGCGTATGCTTTAGAAGCAAGAATTAAGAGGACTACATTCATTATTTCAGCTGAAAAATGCTTAGTTTTTGATTTATAGTCAACATTAATGAAATGTCCCCAACAGCGTTTTCAGCCCGAGTGGAGCACATTTTGACTGTTTTTTTAAAAACATCATTGTACATTGAAATTTCTGCTTGCGTATGCTTTAGAATTAAGAATTAAGAGGACTACATTCATTATTTCAGCTGAAAAATGCTTAGTTTTTGATTTATAGTCAACATTAATGAAATGTCCCCAACAGCGTTTTCAGCCCGAGTGGAGCACATTTTGACTGTTTTTTTAAAAACATCATTGTACATAGAAATTTCTGCTTGCATATGCTTTAGAAGCAAGAATTAAGAGGACTACATTCATTATTTCAGCTGAAAAATGCTTAGTTTATGATTTATAGTCAACATTAATGAAATGTTCCAAACAAGCGTTTTCAGCCCGAGTGGAGCACATTTTGACCGTTTTTTTAAAAACATCATTGTACATTGAAATTTCTGTTTGCGTATGCTTTAGAAGCAAGAATTAAGAGGACTACATTCATTATTTCAGCTGAAAAATGCTTAGTTTATGATTTATAGTCAACATTAATGTAATGTCCCAAACAAGCGTTTTCAGCCCGAGTGGAGCACATTTTGACTGTTTTTTTAAAAACATCATTGTACATTGAAATTTCTGCTTGCGTATGCTTTAGAAGCAAGAATTAAGAAGACTACATTCATTATTTCAGCTGAAAAATGCTTAGTTTTTGATTTATAGTCAACATTAATGAAATGTCCCCAACAGCGTTTTCAGCCCGAGTGGAGCACATTTTGACTGTTTTTTTAAAAACATCATTGTACATTGAAATTTCTGCTTGCGTATGCTTTAGAAGCAAGAATTAAGAGGACTACATTCATTATTTCAGCTGAAAAATGCTTAGTTTTTGATTTATAGTCAACATTAATGAAATGTCCCCAACAGCGTTTTCAGCCCGAGTGGAGCACATTTTGACTGTTTTTTTAAAAACATCATTGTACATTGAAATTTCTGCTTGCGTATGCTTTAGAAGCAAGAATTAAGAGGACTACATTCATTATTTCAGCTGAAAAATGCTTAGTTTATGATTTATAGTCAACATTAATGAAATGTCCCCAACAGCGTTTTCAGCCCGAGTGGAGCACATTTTGACTGTTTTTTTAAAAACATCATTGTACATTGAAATTTCTGCTTGCGTATGCTTTAGAAGCAAGAATTAAGAGGACTACATTCATTATTTCAGCTGAAAAATGCTTAGTTTATGAATTATAGTCAACATTAATGAAATGTTCCAAACAAGCGTTTTCAGCCCGAGTGGAGCACATTTTGACTGTTTTTTTAAAAACATCATTGTACATTGAAATTTCTGCTTGCGTATGCTTTAGAAGCAAGAATTAAGAGGACTACATTCATTATTTCAGCTGAAAAATGCTTAGTTTATGATTTATAGTCAACATTAATGAAATGTTCCAAACAAGCGTTTTCAGCCCGAGTGGAGCACATTTTGACTGTTTTTTTAAAAACATCATTGTACATTGAAATTTCTGTTTGCGTATGCTTTAGAAGCAAGAATTAAGAGGACTACATTCATTATTTCAGCTGAAAAATGCTTAGTTTATGATTTATAGTCACCATTAATGTAATGTCCCAAACAAGCGTTTTCAGCCCGAGTGGAGCACATTTTGACTGTTTTTTTAAAAACATCATTGTACATTGAAATTTCTGCTTGCGTATGCTTTAGAAGCAAGAATTAAGAGGACTACATTCATTATTTCAGCTGAAAAATGCTTAGTTTATGATTTATAGTCAACATTAATGAAATGTCCCCAACACCGTTTTCAGCCCGAGTGGAGCACATTTTGACCGTTTTTTTAAAAACATCATTGTACATTGAAATTTCTGCTTGCATATGCTTTAGAAGCAAGAATTAAGAGGACTACATTCATTATTTCAGCTGAAAAATGCTTAGTTTATGATTTATAGTCAACATTAATGAAATGTTCCAAACAAGCGTTTTCAGCCCGAGTGGAGCACATTTTGACTGTTTTTTTAAAAACATCATTGTACATTGAAATTTCTGTTTGCGTATGCGTTAGAAGCAAGAATTAAGAGGACTACATTCATTATTTCAGCTGAAAAATGCTTAGTTTATGATTTATAGTCACCATTAATGTAATGTCCCAAACAAGCGTTTTCAGCCCGAGTGGAGCACATTTTGACTGTTTTTTTAAAAACATCATTGTACATTGAAATTTCTGTTTGCGTATGCTTTAGAAGCAAGAATTAAGAGGACTACATTCATTATTTCAGCTGAAAAATGCTTAGTTTATGATTTATAGTCAACATTAATGTAATGTCCCAAACAAGCGTTTTCAGCCCGAGTGGAGCACATTTTGACTGTTTTTTTAAAAACATCATTGTACATTGAAATTTCTGCTTGCGTATGCTTTAGAAGCAAGAATTAAGAAGACTACATTCATTATTTCAGCTGAAAAATGCTTAGTTTTTGATTTATAGTCAACATTAATGAAATGTCCCCAACAGCGTTTTCAGCCCGAGTGGAGCACATTTTGACTGTTTTTTTAAAAACATCATTGTACATTGAAATTTCTGCTTGCGTATGCTTTAGAAGCAAGAATTAAGAGGACTACATTCATTATTTCAGCTGAAAAATGCTTAGTTTTTGATTTATAGTCAACATTAATGAAATGTCCCCAACAGCGTTTTCAGCCCGAGTGGAGCACATTTTGACTGTTTTTTTAAAAACATCATTGTACATTGAAATTTCTGCTTGCGTATGCTTTAGAAGCAAGAATTAAGAGGACTACATTCATTATTTCAGCTGAAAAATGCTTAGTTTATGATTTATAGTCAACATTAATGAAATGTCCCCAACAGCGTTTTCAGCCCGAGTGGAGCACATTTTGACTGTTTTTTTAAAAACATCATTGTACATTGAAATTTCTGCTTGCGTATGCTTTAGAAGCAAGAATTAAGAGGACTACATTCATTATTTCAGCTGAAAAATGCTTAGTTTATGAATTATAGTCAACATTAATGAAATGTTCCAAACAAGCGTTTTCAGCCCGAGTGGAGCACATTTTGACTGTTTTTTTAAAAACATCATTGTACATTGAAATTTCTGCTTGCGTATGCTTTAGAAGCAAGAATTAAGAGGACTACATTCATTATTTCAGCTGAAAAATGCTTAGTTTATGATTTATAGTCAACATTAATGAAATGTCCCCAACAGCGTTTTCAGCCCGAGTGGAGCACATTTTGACTGTTTTTTTAAAAACATCATTGTACATTGAAATTTCTGCTTGCGTATGCTTTAGAAGCAAGAATTAAGAGGACTACATTCATTATTTCAGCTGAAAAATGCTTAGTTTATGATTTATAGTCAACATTAATGAAATGTTCCAAACAAGCGTTTTCAGCCCGAGTGGAGCACATTTTGACTGTTTTTTTAAAAACATCATTGTACATTGAAATTTCTGCTTGCGTATGCTTTAGAAGCAAGAATTAAGAGGACTACATTCATTATTTCAGCTGAAAAATGCTTAGTTTATGATTTATAGTCAACATTAATGAAATGTTCCAAACAAGCGTTTTCAGCCCGAGTGGAGCACATTTTGACTGTTTTTTTAAAAACATCATTGTACATTGAAATTTCTGTTTGCGTATGCTTTAGAAGCAAGAATTAAGAGGACTACATTCATTATTTCAGCTGAAAAATGCTTAGTTTATGATTTATAGTCACCATTAATGTAATGTCCCAAACAAGCGTTTTCAGCCCGAGTGGAGCACATTTTGACTGTTTTTTTAAAAACATCATTGTACATTGAAATTTCTGCTTGCGTATGCTTTAGAAGCAAGAATTAAGAGGACTACATTCATTATTTCAGCTGAAAAATGCTTAGTTTATGATTTATAGTCAACATTAATGAAATGTCCCCAACACCGTTTTCAGCCCGAGTGGAGCACATTTTGACCGTTTTTTTAAAAACATCATTGTACATTGAAATTTCTGCTTGCATATGCTTTAGAAGCAAGAATTAAGAGGACTACATTCATTATTTCAGCTGAAAAATGCTTAGTTTATGATTTATAGTCACCATTAATGTAATGTCCCAAACAAGCGTTTTCAGCCCGAGTGGAGCACATTTTGACTGTTTTTTTAAAAACATCATTGTACATTGAAATTTCTGCTTGCGTATGCTTTAGAAGCAAGAATTAAGAGGACTACATTCATTATTTCAGCTGAAAAATGCTTAGTTTATGATTTATAGTCAACATTAATGAAATGTCCCCAACACCGTTTTCAGCCCGAGTGGAGCACATTTTGACCGTTTTTTTAAAAACATCATTGTACATTGAAATTTCTGCTTGCATATGCTTTAGAAGCAAGAATTAAGAGGACTACATTCATTATTTCAGCTGAAAAATGCTTAGTTTATGATTTATAGTCAACATTAATGAATTGTTCCAAACAAGCGTTTTCAGCCCGAGTGGAGCACATTTTGACTGTTTTTTTAAAAACATCATTGTACATTGAAATTTCTGTTTGCGTATGCTTTAGAAGCAAGAATTAAGAGGACTACATTCATTATTTCAGCTGAAAAATGCTTAGTTTATGATTTATAGTCACCATTAATGTAATGTCCCAAACAAGCGTTTTCAGCCCGAGTGGAGCACATTTTGACTGTTTTTTTAAAAACATCATTGTACATTGAAATTTCTGTTTGCGTATGCTTTAGAAGCAAGAATTAAGAGGACTACATTCATTATTTCAGCTGAAAAATGCTTAGTTTATGATTTATAGTCAACATTAATGTAATGTCCCAAACAAGCGTTTTCAGCCCGAGTGGAGCACATTTTGACTGTTTTTTTAAAAACATCATTGTACATTGAAATTTCTGCTTGCGTATGCTTTAGAAGCAAGAATTAAGAAGACTACATTCATTATTTCAGCTGAAAAATGCTTAGTTTATGATTTATAGTCAACATTAATGAAATGTTCCCAACAAGCGTTTTCAGCCCGAGTGGAGCACATTTTGACTGTTTTTTTAAAAACATCATTGTACATTGAAATTCCTGCTTGCATATGCTTTAGAAGCAAGAATTAAGAGGACTACATTCATTATTTCAGCTGAAAAATGCTTAGTTTATGATTTATAGTCAACATTAATGAAATGTTCCAAACAAGCGTTTTCAGCCCGAGTGGAGCACATTTTGACTGTTTTTTTAAAAACATCATTGTACATTGAAATTTCTGCTTGCGTATGCTTTAGAAGCAAGAATTAAGAGGACTACATTCATTATTTCAGCTGAAAAATGCTTAGTTTATGATTTATAGTCAACATTAATGAAATGTTCCAAACAAGCGTTTTCAGCCCGAGTGGAGCACATTTTGACTGTTTTTTTAAAAACATCATTGTACATTGAAATTTCTGCTTGCGTATGCTTTAGAAGCAAGAATTAAGAGGACTACATTCATTATTTCAGCTGAAAAATGCTTAGTTTTTGATTTATAGTCAACATTAATGAAATGTCCCCAACAGCGTTTTCAGCCCGAGTGGAGCACATTTTGACTGTTTTTTTAAAAACATCATTGTACATTGAAATTTCTGCTTGCGTATGCTTTAGAATTAAGAATTAAGAGGACTACATTCATTATTTCAGCTGAAAAATGCTTAGTTTTTGATTTATAGTCAACATTAATGAAATGTCCCCAACAGCGTTTTCAGCCCGAGTGGAGCACATTTTGACTGTTTTTTTAAAAACATCATTGTACATAGAAATTTCTGCTTGCATATGCTTTAGAAGCAAGAATTAAGAGGACTACATTCATTATTTCAGCTGAAAAATGCTTAGTTTATGATTTATAGTCAACATTAATGAAATGTTCCAAACAAGCGTTTTCAGCCCGAGTGGAGCACATTTTGACCGTTTTTTTAAAAACATCATTGTACATTGAAATTTCTGTTTGCGTATGCTTTAGAAGCAAGAATTAAGAGGACTACATTCATTATTTCAGCTGAAAAATGCTTAGTTTATGATTTATAGTCAACATTAATGTAATGTCCCAAACAAGCGTTTTCAGCCCGAGTGGAGCACATTTTGACTGTTTTTTTAAAAACATCATTGTACATTGAAATTTCTGCTTGCGTATGCTTTAGAAGCAAGAATTAAGAAGACTACATTCATTATTTCAGCTGAAAAATGCTTAGTTTTTGATTTATAGTCAACATTAATGAAATGTCCCCAACAGCGTTTTCAGCCCGAGTGGAGCACATTTTGACTGTTTTTTTAAAAACATCATTGTACATTGAAATTTCTGCTTGCGTATGCTTTAGAAGCAAGAATTAAGAGGACTACATTCATTATTTCAGCTGAAAAATGCTTAGTTTTTGATTTATAGTCAACATTAATGAAATGTCCCCAACAGCGTTTTCAGCCCGAGTGGAGCACATTTTGACTGTTTTTTTAAAAACATCATTGTACATTGAAATTTCTGCTTGCGTATGCTTTAGAAGCAAGAATTAAGAGGACTACATTCATTATTTCAGCTGAAAAATGCTTAGTTTATGATTTATAGTCAACATTAATGAAATGTCCCCAACAGCGTTTTCAGCCCGAGTGGAGCACATTTTGACTGTTTTTTTAAAAACATCATTGTACATTGAAATTTCTGCTTGCGTATGCTTTAGAAGCAAGAATTAAGAGGACTACATTCATTATTTCAGCTGAAAAATGCTTAGTTTTTGATTTATAGTCAACATTAATGAAATGTCCCCAACAGCGTTTTCAGCCGAGTGGAGCACATTTTGACTGTTTTTTTAAAACATCATTGTACATTGAAATTTCTGCTTGCGTATGCTTTAGAAGCAAGAATTAAGAGGACTACATTCATTATTTCAGCTGAAAAATGCTTAGTTTATGAATTATAGTCAACATTAATGAAATGTTCCAAACAAGCGTTTTCAGCCCGAGTGGAGCACATTTTGACTGTTTTTTTAAAAACATCATTGTACATTGAAATTTCTGTTTGCGTATGCTTTAGAAGCAAGAATTAAGAGGACTACATTCATTATTTCAGCTGAAAAATGCTTAGTTTTTGATTTATAGTCAACATTAATGAAATGTCCCCAACAGCGTTTTCAGCCCGAGTGGAGCACATTTTGACCGTTTTTTTAAAAACATCATTGTACATTGAAATTTCTGCTTGCATATGCTTTAGAAGCAAGAATTAAGAGGACTACATTCATTATTTCAGCTGAAAAATGCTTAGTTTATGATTTATAGTCAACATTAATGAAATGTTCCAAACAAGCGTTTTCAGCCCGAGTGGAGCACATTTTGACTGTTTTTTTAAAAACATCATTGTACATTGAAATTTCTGTTTGCGTATGCGTTAGAAGCAAGAATTAAGAGGACTACATTCATTATTTCAGCTGAAAAATGCTTAGTTTATGATTTATAGTCACCATTAATGTAATGTCCCAAACAAGCGTTTTCAGCCCGAGTGGAGCACATTTTGACTGTTTTTTTAAAAACATCATTGTACATTGAAATTTCTGTTTGCGTATGCTTTAGAAGCAAGAATTAAGAGGACTACATTCATTATTTCAGCTGAAAAATGCTTAGTTTATGATTTATAGTCAACAT
>NW_028283421.1:0-139190 GCF_059441005.1 Hippichthys cyanospilos | reverse complement strand
ATAGGGTTTTGTTTGATGCAACTACATAGAGAATTACAAAGTAAAAAGGGACTCATCTCACAAATATAAAAACTAACAAGATGGAGCAGTGGTTGAATGCAGTCAGATGACTTTTGGTACTTTGGGCACTGAACGTCATTTTCTCTCGCCGTCGTTAGCCATCGTTTTCCCTTCATAATGGTCGATGAACTGCCGAGCTTCGCTTTAGTAGATTTAGCGGGTAAACATGTGTGTATTTCTAATTGCTCACAATCGGACATCCGACCGAGTGTATCCCATCTGGATGCTTACGCTTCGACAGCCACTTCTTGTTACATTTAATGACGCATATCCTAACAGGACCACATGGGACAAACCATTACCCATGTTGTTAAATGCAGTCTAAGCTTGACCCTAATTTGTTTTCGACCATCCAGAGTCAAGTCAGAATATATTTTGTACAGATCAAGAAGCAACGTACGTCAATGTCACCTTTGCTCTGTAAACCGTAATGGGATCAAATCAAATCGAGGCGAAAGTTCGACTCACATCACTTGTTTGAGCTGATTAAGGATACACTAGGTAAGCATTGGATTAGGAATATGATTAAGATTAAAAGCACCTTGAAATAATAAAATCTTTTAAAAAGATAAATGTGGATAATCTATGTAGAATAAGGAGCTGGGCAATAAAGGATTTATTTTTGTACTGTATCAATCAAATCTTAAAGTAAATGTGCTTTTCAATGTATTAGTTGGATTACAATCATAATTGTCCAGAATAAATAAAAAGGAAATCAGGATTTTTTTTTTTTTTTTGCCATATCACCCAGCCTTGATGGAAAGCAAATGACAAACGCGAACTCTGGATCGGATAGACATTGTTTGACATTCAGGACCCTGCATATTCACGTTGGGTATGAATCGAGTAACACCGTTTTTAAAGAGGTCAGGGCATGTCATTGCACCTTTTCTTTTTCCATTTAATCAGTCCATGTTGCGGCTTGTGTTATGAGGCCCATTAAATGGGATCATTTTGCGGCTGCTGTATTGATGAGTTAATTGAAACGAGTATAAAGGTAGCCATTGTAAATATAAGGGACTGTCAGCAAGGATGCCGCCGCTGAGTGCCTGTGGGTGTGACAGGGAAGCCATTAAGGCACTTGATGCAACCTAGCGTGTAATAATGACGGCGCACAAGGATGCTGCTGCATCGTGTTGAAGCCGAGGCTGAGGGAGTGATTTAACACAAAGTGTATATTACGCACGGCAACGCAAACCGTCCTCACTTGTGGCCTTTCTGTTCAGCAAACCGTATGACTGAATATTGACGGCAATTACCACCGAGCTGATTTTTCTTTATCAGTCTAAAGCCCAGGACTAATAACTGTTTGCCTCTCAAGATTTCAAATGTCAACAACTTGAGTAACAACTTGATAACAGGTTGCGGAGTTGTCAGTGCAATCTTCTCTTGAATTTTAGTTACTTCATGTTACATACGCATATTACTTAAGTGCTCACTGAATCATTTTCTCTAGCACAATTCATTCACAAACAGATTGTACTTGAGACTAATTTGCAGAAGGCAGTTGGTCAACACTGACGGACTGTTTTGCAGGCAGACAATGGAATAACAAAAATATTTAAAAAATGACGGATTAAGCCCGAAGTAACAGGATATTTTTTCATTCAATTTAATCCATGGTTGTAATCGTCACCACCTGTCATCTTCTCCACAATGATTTATCACCTTGTCCAGCTAAATCCTCCAAACTTCCGGGAAATGTTTAAACTGCCATATACTTGGGAGCATAAAAGAATAAACACGGTCTAAATAGTCACCATGCATACATACATGCAGCCAAGAATGACTAGCTGAGTGCGAGCTCATTATTATGCAGCAGTTACAATTAAGAGAGAAAGTGTCTTCATTGTATTCTACTGAACACTTTCTCTTCATAGAAACAGCAGCACATTGCGCTTTGTTTCAGAGTCATGGTTTGAGTTTCCACAGGAAAAGAGGTGACGTTCCAATAATCGTCGGGCACATCGCACAGTGATTCACTTTGATTGGATCTTAGTCAGACAGTAGAAGATGGGAAATTTTTCGGTCAATTAAACTCAGTAAAACCTTGCTTTATATTTGGAGTGAATGTAACATGATACATATCACATGTGAATTTTGTTTTATGTTTGCGTTTTTGAGTAAAATGACTTCAGAAAGATAAGTGTGCGTGAGTGTGTCAAAGCGTGTGTCAAAAACAGGAGGTTGGACCCAGACGGAAGTGGTGAAGTGGCTGAAACTCGAAGGCAACCGCAGCGGGCTTGCACCAGGCAGCAAGAGACAGGCAAGCAAGTAGTCGGTAACAGACAGGGTCTAGACCCAGGCGGGCAAAACTAGATGCCTTGTAGGCCAGTAGACGTTACGTAGTAACAGCGAAAATACTAGAGGTGGAGCCCAAACAGATTGAACATACACAAGAAAATCCAATTGTCAAATTTCTTAACATAAAGTGCACGCATCGCACGATTAACAAAACTCAAACGGCAAAGAGGGAGCAAAAACACAAAGGATAACATACAACATATTACAACTTAAAAATACATAGAAAAGCCTATGAAACAGTACACATCCAAAACGTGAAGGTGGGAACGGAGCCAGCACGAGTGCGTCGACGTAAGTAGCAACTAAAACCGATCACGAGCAAAACACTGGGAATGCAAAGTCACAGCAAAAATACTCACACAGAGATCACTAAGCATACGTGGAAACTAGAATGCGAGACAATACACAATAGATGCATTATAATTCGATGAGGTCCAGCTGCACATAAGCAGTCCGGTGATGACGGCCCCCCGCATCAAGGAAACGTCTGCCTCTGCAAAGACAGAAACGAATCTAAGAAAATCTGGTCAGTCTTCAAACTAAAAGTTTGTTTCAACATAAAACTTCTTTCAGCTCCAGAAAATGAATAAAACATAAATAACTAACGAATGAATTTGGGTGTAGCCCGGTACCAATTGATTCACTGACGGATGCTTGGGGACTCTCCAATATATGTCAAACATCTTGTTGTCATGTTCTTTTTGGATTTTGTTGTGGGTTATCAGGGTTTTCTGGTTTCTTATTTTGTGGGTTTTTGTTCATGTTTCTGTTGACACTTTCTCGTTAACTGTCTGTGTCCACCGGTCCTTTTCAATCTGGCACTGTGTGTTGACCAATCAGCCCCCAATTGCTTGCCAATTGTTTCCAGTCCAGCTGTCTTGTGTTGTCTCGTTAGATGTTCGGGTGTTTAGTCTCCAGTTTCACTTCAATTCATGTCAGGTTATTGTCATTTTGTCATGCTGTCACTCAGCTGGTCAACGTTTCGCTAGTCTCTGTGTTGTCCTAGTTTGTTCCTAGTTTATTTTGTAAAATGCCTTTTCTGAGTTTTTGGTTGTTACTTTGTATTCTGCCCACAACCTTTGTTTTTGGTGCCTTATTAAAATATTGTTTTTATGGAGTTCACCTTTTTTACGGCTTCCTGAATTTCAGTCCATTACAAGCCACGCTTTCACTCACAATGCCCGGATGTGACACTTATTCTGCTGCCCGGTGTACTTGTAGTGGACTTCTCAAAATAATCCAAGGTTAGAAAAGTTGCAGCAATACAGTATAGTGCTATGAAGTAATGATGAACGGATATGCTAATATCTGTCATCAAGTCTGATTGTGTTTGAGCATTGTGATAGTGGCCTTGCGGGGGACAAATGGGTGAGGCTTGTGTGTACAATTGAAGTTGGTTCAGTGCAGAGCCATCTAAATGAAGGACCCACTGTTGTGCTTGCATCGTCGAGTCCTTCAAACACAAATGCCCCGAAATCCGAATGAGCGGGAAATTGATATAACTTTGATACCAATATAGTGTCTCCCTCAGCTGAATTTTAAATGAATTCATGTCAAACGTTTAAAGGTCAAAAAACTCTTTCCTATTCATGCTGTGAGACATCAGACATGATGAGAAACCCATTATCTGAGGACGATGTCCACCCTTTTTGAAAGCATCTCATTCAGTTTCCCATTTTTACCCCTTTATTCATCATTGCGATTCCCATTTGCATGTATTACAGGTTTGAATATTTTGTGGCAATTAATCTAAAATGAGGCGGCTCGGTGGATGATTCCTCAGCACGTTCGCCTCACAGTTAGTGACCCAAGTTCAGTTGCAGCTGGTTCCGGCCTTCCTGTGTGGAGTTTGCGTGTTCTCCACAAGCATGCGTGGCTTTTCTCCGGGCACTTCCTCCCACACTCCAAATACATCCACGACAGGTGTGTGGGACACACTAAATTGTCCTTAGGTGCGACTGGGTGTGTGAATGGTTGTTGGTCTCAATGTGCCCCGCGAGTGGCTGACAACAGGGACCCCGCCGCCTACTGCCCTCAGCCAGCTTGGATAGGACGGATGGGTAATCTAAAATGGAGGGATCCGTTGACCAGTTTTCAACAAAAGGCGCTCAATGTTCATGTGTGTCTCTGGTTTCAACCTGAAAGTTTGTTTAGTCATTGCTGAATCTCCCACCCATGGCCAATGCCATTCACACACACGCACGCACACACACCAATCTACAACAATAACATGCAGTTAGAACTACTGTAGTAAATAATTAGCCGAGCAGAGTGACAATCTGTGGTAGTGCCGTCTGCTAATTTGTTGTAGACTGATCTCAAGGATGCAAATTAAGTATCTAATGAGCATGTGAAATCTTTCAAATGAACGTCATCAATCTCGACTTTGGTTGGCATATTTGGCGCAGTGCTCTGTGGCTCGTGGTTCAAAATCTTGACTGAGCTTTCTGTGTGCAGCTTGCATGTTCTCCATTCGCTCGCCTGCGGACATTTCCCGCTTCCTCCCACAATACAAAAACAAGCAGGTTCAGCAACAAGCTGGGTTCAGAAAGACCACATTGTCTTTTGGTGTGAAAGTGAAGGAAAATGTCTGTTTGTCCATATGGAAGGATGAATGAAAACGCTCACTTGGCAACAGCAACACGGCTGACATATGAAAGAAAGCCAAATGCTAAGTTGAAAGATCACCTTTAGAGCTACAGACGGAATAGTGGCAAAGCATCGATCTGGATAAGGTAACAAAAGCATCCGCTGCAAGTAATGTTCCCAAGAGCAAAGTCACCTACTGAGGGTATAGTTTATAGCAAAGGGGGCTTCTGCAGTGGTGCAATTAATGTCAAACGTTTGAAAGGAAACTGAAAAAAATCCTACAGAGCAGTGCCGCTTTTTGTATTTGCAGTGAGTTGTCACCTAATTTCAACAGGGCACCTTCTGCCTTTGATGTTCACATAAAAATACAATCTGCATAAGATGGGTGGAGGCAGATGAGCAGCAAGAAGGCCAATGGCGCCTAGTTGCGAAGACGGGTTCAAAGATACCAAAGGCCTTAAATTGCGCCACATGTATGCCAAAAGGTATTTGAGCCAACAAAATCAATTTGAGTGCCTCACACTTTTGAAACAAATAAATAGATTGGTGAGTATTTTCTGCATGCACCACATCAGGCTGGTTTATTTGGATTCCATCAAAAAAAAAGAAGACAGCGATTAAAAATAAAAACCCAACTCTGTATACTTCTTAACATTTTTTGTCACACAGGACACGACCACATCTCAGCTTTCATTTAATGAGCTGCTGCTCGACGAGATACGCTTGGATGCTTCCTGAAACAAGTGTGACTGTGTGCTACTGGTTGGTGAACTTCACAGTCCGGGCTGCAATACACTTGAATCTTTCTCCCTGCGTGTGCCATTTTGCACACACTTCCAGACGTTCGCTCGTGTCGTGTGTGGCAATATGAAGTGAGTCGATGGGATTCACGGGAGGACGCCAAGCATGTCTGCAGGATTCATTACAGCGCAATAGAGGGAGCACTTGGCCTACCAAGCCTCAAAGACAGCCGCCACTGTCACCTCTCATCCTCTCAATTGAGATACAGTACAATTTACCTAAATGTAACGATTACTCAACCACGAATGAATTCTCAACTTAATTGATGATTACTGTATTTTAATAATCAAGTTAATTGTTTATAGGCATTTTAAAACTCAAATGTGTCATGTTCTATTGTAATTTTTTTGTGTCTTGGATAGTTGTCGAGATTTTTTGTTCTTGTTTGTTCCGGGGTTTTTGTGGGGTTTCGGTTCCAGAGTTTAGTTAATGTTTCTGTTCCCCTTGTCAGTGTCATTGTGTTCACCTGTCCTTGTTAACCGGCCTCCGTGGTGTCCAACTGTTTCGTGTAGTCTTGTTAGTTGTGAGTGTATTTAGTTTCCAGCCTCCTTTCATTTTCAGGAATGTTTTCTGTGAGTTCTTGAGATTATTGTATTTATTTATTTTATTTTGTATTTAATTTAGTCTATTTAATTCAGAGATTTTCTTTTGTACTTTTGTATGCAGTAGTTGACATTGTTTTCCCTAAGTATCCATCCATTTTCAACGGTAGAGCCGCTTATCTTCCCAAGGGTCAGTCACAGGCTTGCTGGTGCCTATCCCAGTCCACATGGAACAGTGGGCGGAGGACACCCTGAATTGGCTGCCTGCCAATCGCAGGGCAACAACCATTCACGCACTTGATACCACCTAAGGGCAATTTAGTACAGTATGTCCAATTCGCCTGACACGCATTCAAGTAACCGATGGAATAATCAACAGAACAATCGATTCTCAAGCTATTTGACGGTGACAGCCCTAGTTTGATCTTTGTATTGCTTTGTTTTGTTTTGTTTTTTTTTTGTAATGCAAAGCCTAGTATATTTTGATCCAAGTTAAAGAGCAGCAGTCTGTTTCTATTGAAAACGGGAGAAACTGGAAAATATTTATTTACTGTTGAGAAGCTGAAATCTCCCTATGCACATAATCAATTCTTAGAAAAAAATTGAGAACAGATTAGTTATTGATTGATCCTTGCACATATAATCTACCGTGTGTGTTTTTTAAATGTTCTCATAATTCGGGTGTGTCTTATGTTTGGGTGCCAAACTGAAGTTGAGTAAGGTTTAAGTCACTTGCTGCGCTGCTTTGTCTCCCTTAATGTGCAGCAATATGTTTTTTTTATATTTATAGCCCAGGTGCACCTTATTACCCAGATGTAATTTTCCCTAAGTAACGATTTTTTTGGATTGTGCCTTATCTTCTGGTGTGCCTTAGTCTGAAAAGTGCAATACAGTAATTTCATATGTGTAAGAGACAATTATGCAATATATCACAATAATGATATATGCCTCACCATATTGTATGCTTACATTACATTACATTGTTGGGTGTGAGCCTGCCACAAGGTGGTTATTACGAAACACTTGTGTTTGTGGTAATTAAATCACTAAATCAAGTGTAAACAATGAGAGAGGGGTTTTGAGGAGTTAATGACAGTGAGGAGCCTTCACCGATGTATTTTTCATTTCACTGTAACCAAACTTGACAACCTCCTGATTGGCTGGTGATTAGTCCAAGCAAACGGGATTGGGATGGTGGGCTGGAACTCACCTGTGACCCTGAGGAGGTTAAGTAGTAGAAATGGATCAAACTATCCATCCTAATTCTCATTCATTCATCCTAATTCTGCAGTCATTTTTGTGTAGCTTTTCTATCATTTTGAACTGTCAGCTGCATTTACCCTTTGGCTTGAAAAGTCAAAGTTGGGTTTTTTGGGAGTATGGAGCTGTCAAGGCTCGCCATCCATGAAATGTTATACTAATGAGACGTCTTTTTTTGATGTTATGTTGTAGAATATATTTGTGAGGTGATTCATCATTCCATGAAACAGGAGGGCAATTTGAAGTTTGAAAAAAAACAAAACCCAAATGAATACATTTGTGTTCATAAAGAAACTATCTAGCAGAAAAAGGGCTGAGGTAACCAGTAAGATGTATAGCCCTAGTTGTTTGCAATATATATCTATGTCAAAGGATTTTAATATTTTTACATTTTCAGCATATTACATGTAGGAGAAGCTCTTAATTTCCGAGGTTGTTTTCAAAATGATACATGTTTTTCTCGGTGTAATTTCATTTTATCCTGGAGTGCAATATTCATATAATTTATCTAAATATATACACACATCAACAACACACACTCATTTGCATAACAGTGCATTGTAATACCGTGTTTCAGCATTAGAAGATCTTATATAACTGCTGGCCTAAAAATGAATAGATTTTTTTTTTTTTAACTTTCAGTATCAAATGGCTGGCAAACATAAGAAGTCAAAACCAAATTGTGATCTGAGGCCTTTTTAGGACACTCAAATAGTCTGCTGAAAAAGGGAACATTTTCATTACTTCCCCTACAATTACCTTTAAGATTAAATCACATGCATGACTAAGAGTTATTGCTACACATTGTGTGTGCATAGAAGTAATGTCCCTGATGTCATGCTCTACATCTTGTTAGCGAGGTTAGAGGAATATTTCATTTATATATTGTGGAACATAGTGAACAGTATTCTTATTATGTAATCCACACACGTACAATAAGTGTTATATTTTGAACACATTTTAAAACCCTCAAAATATTAATGGCATAAGAGACAAAGGAAACCGTCCTTAAAAGCCCCCTTTTCTTATTGGTTGTGTCGTAACAATAATTGATGGATGATCGGGCACTGGAACAACAGTGTGTACTTCACAGCGTGCTTTATTAGAGGCTCTGTCAGCTGAAATGTTTCACTTCAAAGCACTTGTACCGCAGCATTGCAATCCTGTGGATGTTAAAGTAACACAGGGGTTGACAAAATAGGCTTTCACCTGACTGTGGCTTGATCTGTCACTGTCCATGGTGCTAACATCCTGACTTGCCATTTGACAGGAATTGAAATGATTTGCTTCTCTGGTTTGCTCAGTAGATGGCCAAATACATAGAATTGTTCCACATCATGCGTCACATGTTTTTCAGTGAAAGACACTGTGAGGGCATGTGTTACAATGACCACTAAAAAGCAATTTACTGGTGGAGCAATTTTTCAAAGTGTCATCTTCATCCACAGAGGCATGACCAGGAACCTCATAATTAACATGTTTGCTAATGTTCACAGCCACCGTGTGCTTTGCACAAGGCGTACATTCAGCAATTTGTAACCTGTCCATACTTAGCTAGCCAAACATATTACAATGTATAATACAGCTGCCACCCTTCCAGCGACCTGAATTGTATTTGACAGTTTTGCCGATCAGCCAGTTATCGGACCTCAGAAGTTGTGTGCGCACACGCGCACTCACACACTACTACACTAGAGGCCCGTGGTCAAATTCCATCAAGATTGGTTTCTGCTTTCCAAAGCAGAAGGCAATACGAGCAACATTCTCCTCAATGTGACAAGATGAATGGATGGCACATACTGCAAATGAAAAAAAAAACCTATACTTCAGTTTCTGTAGGATTTTTTAAAGTATTTTAGTGTGTCAGATCTTAAATCATGTACTGTAGGCTATATCACATAAAGTTATGTCTATTGTGATGACTTTATAAAATCAACACATAAGAGACATGAACAGTATGTACAGTATATTATACATACATTGATTATTGACTATACACTGTATATTTACAGTACAGGTGGATGAATATCAATTCATACATCCAAAGTTTAGCCCAAACACACAGCCACAGAGTAACACTGGCGGCTTTGATCTGAAGTTCATTTTTATTTCTTGAACTGGTGGCACGGACATAAGAGAGTAGCAAACAACTTTAAGACAGGGAGACGCATTAGAGGCAATGAAAATTTAATTTATCTGCCAATTTTGATAAAATGATTGTGGAAATCATTGTTTAGAGCAGTGGTTCTCAAATTGGGGCACAGGTACCCTTTGGGGTACTTGAAGGAACTCCAGGGGGTACTCAAGATTTTAAATAAAACAAACAATCATGCAAACGTCCTGTAAAAACAATTATTGAAGTAATTAAATGTATCAGGAAGATAAAAGTTCATAAAACAAATTTTATGTTCAGTACGTTATTCAATCTCAATGTTTTAAAAACTCAGATTCTCCCCAGAGTAGAATAATTGGACCCAAATTGCCACCTTTCGTCACCTGTCAAGTTAATGATTCATTTTTCTGAACAGATCTTTACTTTGATCCTAATGAGGACACTTGAAATAATTTTCTGTGGAAAATATTTATTTGCAATTATTTCCTTTTGAGAACAGGTCTGACAGTTTATGTTGGTTATATTGTTGTGGACAAATATTTCATAATAATTAAGTTAATAATTTATTTTTGTAGACAGAAATACCCCAAAAGTACACTTAATGTTTAATATTCCTCAGTGGACACATTTTTATTTATAATTATTTATTTTGAGAACAGGCCTGACACTTTATGTTGAATATTTTTTGTGGCCAAATATATAGTAATAATCGAGTTATTTCTTTTTGATAATATGCCCTTTATATGATCCAAAAGAGGATACTTTATGTTGATTAATTTTTGTGCACTAACACAAATGAAGTTTGAAAGGTTCTAAAGATTAGTAAATCAGCCAATGTTGGCATGTTTTAAGTCATTTTTTTCTTCTTTTTTTTTTTTTAACCTAAAAATGCTTTGCAATGGTCCAGAGGTACATGGCTGAAAACGTATTTCACAGGCAGTACATCACTGAAAAATGCTTGAGAACTATCAGAGCATCAGTTTGAGTCTTGTAATAAAACATACAATTTCAATATTGGAAATGTATTGTACAGTATAGTGATAATGTGTAAATACTGGGCATGGAACATTTTATTCAACTGCATTTTTTTGCTAAACATTGACCCTTAAAACAGTTAGACAACCTTATCGTTTCAGCTTTTGCAAGCGCGTAATAAAAGGACACATTTGCTAGTACCGGAAGAGTTATAGGCATTTCAATTGGATAATTTTTCATACAGCGTACAGTAGGGATGAACATTGCCGGGCAAATGATTAATACAATTACGATATTTGAATCAATATTGCAATCACCATGAATCATCTTGTGAGACAAAGCATCTCCATTTTTAATCACACTTTTTCAAATGAAAAATGTATCAACGATTTCGGTGTAAAATGATATGAATAAATTAATGGACAATAATCTTGAATGAAACGAATGAAACCCATTTGTTTATATCTATGGGATATTGAGAAAAAATGAGATTTGGTCATTTCAATCCAGAAAATCTTGTACATTAGAACTATTGGAGATTTTTCTACTTAAATAAAGAATTGGTTTCTCTTGATCCCGTTTATTCAGTGCTATGACTGTACTTGCTCGATTGATCCCAACAAGGTGGGATGATGGTTCAACTAATTCCACAAGGCATTCACTGAGCTCTGTGACCGCCTCTTTAAATCTCTAAAGTCAGCTAATTTTGGCGCAGTGACACATACTACATATAAGTAGAATAAAATATGGCTCGATGACAAATTGCTGGATGGACCAGGCAGAGCTGCATTCAACTTTTTATTGTGGCTTGTATTGCCTTCTTGATCCAATGGCTTTACACTCTTTCATCAGTAAAATGCAGCAACCTTTTTTTCAGATAGTATATAAGTATAATTGCATGCTTTTCTTTCAGTTAACCTTAGACTATTTAGAATTTGACAAACATGTATGCAAACAGACACCCACTTGAAAATACATAACAGCGCATCATTATGGAGCTAGATAGTTATTTGGAAACTTTTTGGGGGAACTATTCATGTATTTATTTGTAAATACTACAGATGTAAAATAATTTGAACAGTTGTTTTCAGTACAGTGTATGCTAATGCAATAAGAGTTTTATGTGTGTGTCATGTTTCTGCCTTACTTGATAACTTAGGTTACTATTGTCCTCCTTACCAAAGTACGACTTCTTTTTCAGTCAATCACTCAACATGTTGCTTGCTTTCACTGGCAGTAGCGTTTCAAAGGCAATGGAAAAAATATGTGAAAGCCAACGTTTTATGAACTTTGTGTTCTAGTTGCAATTATAGAGCTTATCATCTCTCAATGAGATCCAAATACAAGTGATTTTAAAAAAAAAAAAAAAAGACAAATGGCTGAAGAGACAATTTGGCATGTCAATGACAGTAAGATCAGAGCAGATACTATCCACATTTAAGCATTTTACATCAGGAAAGATTAAAAATATGTCAAAAAGAAAGACAAAAATCTCTCACGTTCAAATAACATGGTTTACTCTGACACAAGCAGATATGCAGTCAGTATAAGATTATCCAGTTGGCTAATTGGCAAACATTTGCTAAACATACGTTTGACTACAAATAGTACACTTCCCTTGTTTCATTAACTGTGTAATAGTATATCCAGTTACCTTTTGTTGTTGCCCTCAAATCTACCCATTTATGATCAGTAAATCCTGCTTGCCTTTATTAACTTGTATTCCCTGGTTAATGCAGCCATGGCCTTTTTGTGGATTGGTCTACTCATTAGCTTGTTTGTCATATTATGCTCTCTGGTCTCCAATTATGTGGTTATGAGAGAGTCACTGGATAAGGGATTATCTGCACTGACCGCTGCACACAGCCACGCGTGGCACACTTGATCTGAGGTGGCCTCTCGCTGTGTCACAAATGTCATCAGGCCCCATGAGTGTGAAACGGGTCCTGCTGGTATTTTGACTCAGTGGACATGTAATGTTCCCAAAGCTCATTCAAACAGCGGGCGGCTTGGCGTGCCAACATACAGAGAAGACACCGTCAAATAAATGAAGTGTGACTTTTGGTGCGAGTGCAGGTTTTGCTGCATCTCCTGAGGTGCTGGAGCATTTGAAAATATGTGTTTCTGCCTCATGAAACATACATGAGGTGAGACAATTCTCAAGGTGTATTATTCATGCATTAGTTGAAAGTTGCTGAATACATTGTAAATTGTGTTTGCTGGTGATGTCGCAGGACTTTAAATAGCTTTCTCCCAATCCGCCATCTCTACAAAGATAATTGACTGCCTTCATAAATGAGCTTGCAATGCTCGGTTGCTTTGCATTTAATAACGAAACCATGGGTCAGAGGTTTGATCATGATAATCGTTTCAGGGTAAAGGCAACAATGACCGCTAATGAATACATTAGTTCAATGATGCATCTGTACGCACCACCTTTCAGCAGTGCTCTCGGAAAGAGGAAGGATTATCGTGATTAGATTCTGTTGTTAAGGTTATTCAGGCACAATTTGAGAAATGGGCCAGAAATAGCATATGAACAATATGCCCGAGAGTCAAGCCGTTTCTCCACCGACCACGCCGTATTTATAATTGCCGTTATAGGACTAGTTACGAATGTCTAAAATCATAATAGAGCATGATTGGCACCTAATTACATTGTCAAATTAATGGACAATCCATTACGAAACTATAACTCAAATAAAATAATGGCATTCGGGTATTTTGCATAGAACATGAAAATTAAAGCGGCGTGCTTAATTTGGGCCATTGGCCTCAATCTTTGACAACTGTTATAGCGAGCACTAGGAATTTGACGCATGCGGTTTCTGGACTTATAAACAGCGACATACTGTGTGACTTGTGGTCTTCTGTGTTGGTTTTTTTTTTTTTCGGGCGGGGGTTGCTCAACGAGTGCATGAGTCAGGGCATATTAAGACAAGCCTTTTGATTGGAACAAGAGTTTGAAACTTGTTTTCAGGGACCGCGCTTCGTTGCCAGCTCTGTTATTTATCTGAATGGACAGAATTCATAAAAGGTAGCCAGTGTGCAGAGGGCGTTCGGTTTTGTCCCTGCTCTTTGCCAATATGCAGGACAGTAGTTCTGAAAGGCTCATTCTGGTGGTGACCTTTAGCATTGCTAAAACGGTCAATGCAAAGAGAAACAGCACAGCCAAATCAGAAACATGGCTTCTCAGTAAGAAGAGGTTAGGGCAACGCTAACTGCGCATGGGTGGAGTTTTGTTTCTTTTGGTATTTTTGTAAAAGCGCACATGTTGGGAATAGGCATTTGTGAACACAGACGAGTTCCCTTCCAGCTGCTCTCATTGCGTGCTATTCACTGATGACATCTACCACACACACACACACACACACACACACACACACACACACACACACACTAGCACACCCTGCCGAACTTTCTCTCCCCTTGCGAGTGCTCCGCGGGCCTGCGCGTGCGCAACTGTCAGCCTTTTTTTTTTTTTTAAGGCAAATAGTCCCCCCGCCCGTATCTCCCGAGCGCAGCATCGCACACCCGTAAAACCCGGGTTCATCGGAACCGGCTCGGCCTCCCGGACGCGACGGTGCCACCCCCGTCCCTCTCGCTCCTTGCTGCGAGGAGATACGCCACGACCCCCGAAACACCCACTTGCGGCCGGCGCAGCGGCTCGCCGACCGCAGATTTGGAATCCGGGTGGAATTCTACCCCGCTTTTGTGCCGCTCTCGTCCACCTGCCACCTTCCTTCTTAGATGTCGCGTCCGAGACATCTTCAAAAACTTCCCTATTTCCTGCTGATCCAGCAGCCTTCTCCCAGGGCTCGCAAGGCTCGTTTTTGCGCCCTCTTGCGGACACGCCTTGAATGGCAGCGGCCTCCCGGCAGTGCCCCGTCGAAATGATTGGAAACGGCCTTTCGGGGCACCTGGCCAGTGCGAGCGTGCGTCTGAGCGCTCCATTCTATCTGTCCTTCTTTTATTTAATTTTCATATTTCAATTCATAAAGGCATGGATGTTTTGTTGAGCATTTTATTATGATTGCAACATTCATTTAATGTATGTGTGAGCAATTGTGGCTTTTTTTTTTACGCAACAGGTGCCGAGTTCCCCCCCCCCCCCAAGGCTAACCGTAACCCCCACCCACCCAGTCATGAACCGATTCCCCCCCCCAACACACACACACACCCTGCCGAACTTTCTCTTCCCTTGCGAGTGCTCCTGCGCTCCTGCGCATGCGCAACTGTCAGCCTTTTTTTTTTTCAAGGCAACAAGTCCCCCCGCCCGTATCTCCCGAACGCAGCATCGCCGACCCGTGAAACCCGGGATCATCGGAACCGGCTCGGCGTCCCGGACGCGACGGTGCCACCCCCGTCCCTCTCGCTCCTTCCTGCGAGGAGATACGCCATGACACCCGGAACGCCCACTTGCGGCGGGCGCAGCGGCTCGCCGATCGCGGATTTGGAATCCGGGTGGAATTCTACCCCGCTTTTATGCCACTCTTGTCCACCTGCCGCCCTTCCTTGGGACGTGTCCATCTCCTGCGCATGCGCAACTGGGAGCCTTTTTTTTTTTTCAAGGCAACAAGTCCCCCCGCCCGTATCTCCCGAACGCAGCATCGCACACCCGTAAAACCCGGGATCATCGGAACCGGCTCGGCCTCCCGGACGCGACGCTGCCACCCCCGTCCCTCTCGCTCCTTGCTGCGAGGAGATACGCCACGACCCCCGAAACACCCACTTGCGGCCGGCGCAGCGGCTCGCCGACCGCAGATTTGGAATCCGGGTGGAATTCTACCCCGCTTTTGTGCCGCTCTCGTCCACCTGCCACCTTCCTTCTTAGATGTCGCGTCCGAGACATCTTCAAAAACTTCCCTATTTCCTGCTGATCCAGCAGCCTTCTCCCAGGGCTCGCAAGGCTCGTTTTTGCGCCCTCTTTTACCCTATTTGGCTTCTGCTCGTTCTCATTAAAGGCATGGATGTTTGGTTGTGCATTTTATTATGATTGCAACATTCATTCAATGTATGTGTGTGCAATTGTGGCTTTTTTTTTTTAACGCAAAAGGTCCCGAGTTTCCCCCCCCCCCCCACACACACACACACACACACACTAGCACACCCTGCCGAACTTTCTCTCCCCTTGCGAGTGCTCCGCGGGCCTGCGCGTGCGCAACTGTCAGCCTTTTTTTTTTTTTTAAGGCAAATAGTCCCCCCGCCCGTATCTCCCGAACGCAGCATCGCACACCCGTAAAATCGGGTTCATCGGAACCGGCTCGGCCTCCCGGACGCGACGGTGCCACCCCCGTCCCTCTCGCTCCTTGCTGCGAGGAGATACGCCATGACCCCCGAAACACCCACTTGCGGCCGGGGCAGCGGCTCGCCGACCGCAGATTTGGAATCCGGGTGGAATCCTACCCCGCTTTTGTGCCGCTCTCGTCCACCTGCCGCCCTTCCTTGAGACCTGTCTCTTCCACGACAACTTCAAAGGCTTTCCCACATCAATAACTGACAGTTCTCACGCCAATAACTGGCAGTTCTCACGCCAATTTGCCAACATCTCCCGCCCGTATCTCCCGAACGCAGCATCGCCGACCCGTGAAACCCGGGATCATCGGAACCGGCTCGGCGTCCCGGACGCGACGGTGCCACCCCCGTCCCTCTCGCTCCTTCCTGCGAGGAGATACGCCATGACACCCGGAACGCCCACTTGCGGCGGGCGCAGCGGCTCGCCGATCGCGGATTTGGAATCCGGGTGGAATTCTACCCCGCTTTTATGCCACTCTTGTCCACCTGCCGCCCTTCCTTGGGACGTGTCCATCTCCTGCGCATGCGCAACTGGGAGCCTTTTTTTTTTTTCAAGGCAACAAGTCCCCCCGCCCGTATCTCCCGAACGCAGCATCGCACACCCGTAAAACCCGGGATCATCGGAACCGGCTCGGCCTCCCGGACGCGACGCTGCCACCCCCGTCCCTCTCGCTCCTTGCTGCGAGGAGATACGCCACGACCCCCGAAACACCCACTTGCGGCCGGCGCAGCGGCTCGCCGACCGCAGATTTGGAATCCGGGTGGAATTCTACCCCGCTTTTGTGCCGCTCTCGTCCACCTGCCACCTTCCTTCTTAGATGTCGCGTCCGAGACATCTTCAAAAACTTCCCTATTTCCTGCTGATCCAGCAGCCTTCTCCCAGGGCTCGCAAGGCTCGTTTTTGCGCCCTCTTTTACCCTATTTGGCTTCTGCTCGTTCTCATTAAAGGCATGGATGTTTGGTTGTGCATTTTATTATGATTGCAACATTCATTCAATGTATGTGTGTGCAATTGTGGCTTTTTTTTTTTAACGCAAAAGGTCCCGAGTTTCCCCCCCCCCCCCCACACACACACACACACACACACTAGCACACCCTGCCGAACTTTCTCTCCCCTTGCGAGTGCTCCGCGGGCCTGCGCGTGCGCAACTGTCAGCCTTTTTTTTTTTTTTAAGGCAAATAGTCCCCCCGCCCGTATCTCCCGAACGCAGCATCGCACACCCGTAAAATCGGGTTCATCGGAACCGGCTCGGCCTCCCGGACGCGACGGTGCCACCCCCGTCCCTCTCGCTCCTTGCTGCGAGGAGATACGCCATGACCCCCGAAACACCCACTTGCGGCCGGGGCAGCGGCTCGCCGACCGCAGATTTGGAATCCGGGTGGAATCCTACCCCGCTTTTATGCCGCTCTCGTCCACCTGCCGCCCTTCCTTGGGACGTGTCCATCTCCTGCGCATGCGCAACTGTCAGCCTTTTTTTTTTTTTAAGGCAAATAGTCCCCCCGCCCGTATCTCCCGAACGCAGCATCGCCGACCCGTGAAACCCGGGATCATCGGAACCGGCTCGGCGTCCCGGACGCGACGGTGCCACCCCCGTCCCTCTCGCTCCTTCCTGCGAGGAGATACGCCATGACACCCGGAACGCCCACTTGCGGCGGGCGCAGCGGCTCGCCGATCGCGGATTTGGAATCCGGGTGGAATTCTACCCCGCTTTTATGCCACTCTTGTCCACCTGCCGCCCTTCCTTGGGACGTGTCCATCTCCTGCGCATGCGCAACTGGGAGCCTTTTTTTTTTTTCAAGGCAACAAGTCCCCCCGCCCGTATCTCCCGAACGCAGCATCGCACACCCGTAAAACCCGGGATCATCGGAACCGGCTCGGCCTCCCGGACGCGACGCTGCCACCCCCGTCCCTCTCGCTCCTTGCTGCGAGGAGATACGCCACGACCCCCGAAACACCCACTTGCGGCCGGGGCAGCGGCTCGCCGACCGCAGATTTGGAATCCGGGTGGAATCCTACCCCGCTTTTGTGCCGCTCTCGTCCACCTGCCGCCCTTCCTCGGGACGTGTCCCGCTACTGCGCCCCGCTACTGCGCGTGCGCAACTGTCAGCCTTTTTTTTTTTTTAAGGCAAATAGTCCCCCCGCCCGTATCTCCCGAACGCAGCATCGCACACCCGTAAAATCGGGTTCATCGGAACCGGCTCGGCCTCCCGGACGCGACGGTGCCACCCCCGTCCCTCTCGCTCCTTGCTGCGAGGAGATACGCCATGACCCCCGAAACACCCACTTGCGGCCGGCGCAGCGGCTCGCCGACCGCAGATTTGGAATCCGGGTGGAATCCTACCCCGCTTTTATGCGGCTCTCGTCCACCTGCCGCCCTTCCTTCTTAGATGTCGCGTCCGAGACATCTTCAAAAACTTCCCTATTTCCTGCTGATCCAGCAGCCTTCTCCCAGGGCTCGCAAGGCTCGTTTTTGCGCCCTCTTTTACCCTATTTGGCTTTTGCTCGTTCTCATTAAAGGCATGGATGTTTGGTTGTGCATTTTATTATGATTGCAACATTCATTCAATGTATGTGTGTGCAATTGTGGCTTTTTTTTTTAACGCAAAAGGTCCCGAGTTCCCCCCCCCCCCCCCCCCCCACACACACACACACACACACTAGCACACCCTGCCGAACTTTCTCTCCCCTTGCGAGTGCTCCGCGGGCCTGCGCGTGCGCAACTGTGAGCCTTTTTTTTTAAGCCAACAAGTCCCCCCCGCCCGTATCTCCCGAACGCAGCATCGCACACCCGTGTCCCGCTACTGCGCGTGCGCAACTGTCAGCCTTTTTTTTTTTTTTTTTTTTTTTTAAGGCAAATAGTCCCCCCGCCCGTATCTCCCGAACGCAGCATCGCACACCCGTAAAACCCGGGTTCATCGGAACCGGCTCGGCCTCCCGGACGCGACGCTGCCACCCCCGTCCCTCTCGCTCCTTCCTGCGAGGAGATACGCCATGACACCCGGAACGCCCACTTGCGGCGGGCGCAGCGGCTCGCCGGCCGCAGATTTGGAATCCGGGTGGGATCCTGCTCCGCTTTTGTGCCGCTCTCGTCCACCTGCCGCACTTCCTCGGGACGTCTCCCGCTCCTGCGCGTGCGCAACTGTGAGCCTTTTTCTTTTTTATTTAAGGCAACAAGTCCCCCCGCCCGTATCTCCCGAACGCAGCATCGCCGACCCGTAAAACCCGGGTTCATCGGAACCGGCTCGGCCTCCCGGACGCGACGGTGCCACCCCCGTCCCTCTCGCTCCTTCCTGCGAGGAGATACGCCATGACACCCGGAACGCCCACTTGCGGCCGGCGCAGCGGCTCGCCGACCGCAGATTTGGAATCCGGGTGGGATCCTGCTCCGCTTTTGTGCCGCTCTCGACCACCTGCCGCCCTTCCTCGGGACGTCTCCCGCTCCTGCGCGTGCGCAACTGTGAGCCTTTTTCTTTTTTTTTTTTAAGGCAACAAGTGCCCCCGCCCGTATCTCCCGAACGCAGCATCGCCGACCCGTAAAACCCGGGTTCATCGGAACCGGCTCGGCCTCCCGGACGCGACGGTGCCAGCCCCGTCCCTCTCGCTCCTTCCTGCGAGGAGATACGCCATGACACCCGGAACGCCCACTTGCGGCCGGCGCAGCGGCGCGCCGACCGCAGATTTGGAATCCGGGTGGGATCCTGCTCCGCTTTTGTGCCGCTCTCGACCACCTGCCGCCCTTCCTCGGGACGTCTCCCGCTCCTGCGCGTGCGCAACTGTGAGCCTTTTTCTTTTTTTTTTTTAAGGCAACAAGTGCCCCCGCCCGTATCTCCCGAACGCAGCATCGCCGACCCGTAAAACCCGGGTTCATCGGAACCGGCTCGGCCTCCCGGACGCGCCGGTGCCACCCCCGTCCCTCTCGCTCCTTCCTGCGAGGAGGTCACGGACGATATCCGCCTGAGACGTCGGCCCTCCTGCCGCGAGGTTCGCTTTGGCGCCGTCTGGCGGACACTGCGCGTATACAACACAGTGCTGAGGGACCGTCACTTGTGCCTCGATCTCCGAAATCTCCTCTTTTTTTTCGCCAATAAGTGTCCAAATTCGGTCAAAGTCCGACAGACGGGCTCTCCCGGGCACCAAATTTGCCAGTGCCAAACCTCAACCTTCTTTGCTGCGAGTGGCCTTGAGCCCGATGGTGAGGTGCAATAAAACACATGTGGTGTAGGGCCCATGACACCCGGAACGCCCACTTGCGGCGGGCGCAGCGGCTCGCCGACCGCGGATTTGGAATCCGGGTGGAATCCTACCCCGCTTTTGTGCCGCTCTCGTCCACCTGCCGCCCTTCCTCGGGACGTGTCCCGCTACTGCGCCCCGCTACTGCGCGTGCGCAACTGTCAGCCTTTTTTTTTTTTTAAGGCAAATAGTCCCCCCGCCCGTATCTCCCGAACGCAGCATCGCACACCCGTAAAATCGGGTTCATCGGAACCGGCTCGGCCTCCCGGACGCGACGGTGCCACCCCCGTCCCTCTCGCTCCTTGCTGCGAGGAGATACGCCATGACCCCCGAAACACCCACTTGCGGCCGGCGCAGCGGCTCGCCGACCGCAGATTTGGAATCCGGGTGGAATCCTACCCCGCTTTTATGCGGCTCTCGTCCACCTGCCGCCCTTCCTTGGGACGTGTCCATCTCCTGCGCATGCGCAACTGTCAGCCTTTTTTTTTTTTTAAGGCAAATAGTCCCCCCGCCCGTATCTCCCGAGCGCAGCATCGCACACCCGTAAAACCCGGGTTCATCGGAACCGGCTCGGCCTCCCGGACGCGACGGTGCCACCCCCGTCCCCCTCGCTCCTTGCTGCGAGGAGATACGCCACGACCCCCGAAACACCCACTTGCGGCCGGCGCAGCGGCTCGCCGACCGCAGATTTGGAATCCGGGTGGAATTCTACCCCGCTTTTGTGCCGCTCTCGTCCACCTGCCACCTTCCTTCTTAGATGTCGCGTCCGAGACATCTTCAAAAACTTCCCTATTTCCTGCTGATCCAGCAGCCTTCTCCCAGGGCTCGCAAGGCTCGTTTTTGCGCCCTCTTTTACCCTATTTGGCTTCTGCTCGTTCTCATTAAAGGCATGGATGTTTGGTTGTGCATTTTATTATGATTGCAACATTCATTCAATGTATGTGTGTGCAATTGTGGCTTTTTTTTTTTAACGCAAAAGGTCCCGAGTTTCCCCCCCCCCCCCCCCCCCCACACACACACACACACACACTAGCACACCCTGCCGAACTTTCTCTCCCCTTGCGAGTGCTCCGCGGGCCTGCGCGTGCGCAACTGTCAGCCTTTTTTTTTTTTTTAAGGCAAATAGTCCCCCCGCCCGTATCTCCCGAGCGCAGCATCGCACACCCGTAAAACCCGGGTTCATCGGAACCGGCTCGGCCTCCCGGACGCGACGGTGCCACCCCCGTCCCTCTCGCTCCTTGCTGCGAGGAGATACGCCACGACCCCCGAAACACCCACTTGCGGCCGGCGCAGCGGCTCGCCGACCGCAGATTTGGAATCCGGGTGGAATTCTACCCCGCTTTTGTGCCGCTCTCGTCCACCTGCCACCTTCCTTCTTAGATGTCGCGTCCGAGACATCTTCAAAAACTTCCCTATTTCCTGCTGATCCAGCAGCCTTCTCCCAGGGCTCGCAAGGCTCGTTTTTGCGCCCTCTTTTACCCTATTTGGCTTCTGCTCGTTCTCATTAAAGGCATGGATGTTTGGTTGTGCATTTTATTATGATTGCAACATTCATTCAATGTATGTGTGTGCAATTGTGGCTTTTTTTTTTAACGCAAAAGGTCCCGAGTTCCCCCCCCCCCCCCCCCCCCCCACACACACACACACACACACACACTAGCACACCCTGCCGAACTTTCTCTCCCCTTGCGAGTGCTCCGCGGGCCTGCGCGTGCGCAACTGTCAGCCTTTTTTTTTTTTTTAAGGCAAATAGTCCCCCCGCCCGTATCTCCCGAGCGCAGCATCGCACACCCGTAAAACCCGGGTTCATCGGAACCGGCTCGGCCTCCCGGACGCGACGGTGCCACCCCCGTCCCTCTCGCTCCTTGCTGCGAGGAGATACGCCACGACCCCCGAAACACCCACTTGCGGCCGGCGCAGCGGCTCGCCGACCGCAGATTTGGAATCCGGGTGGAATTCTACCCCGCTTTTGTGCCGCTCTCGTCCACCTGCCACCTTCCTTCTTAGATGTCGCGTCCGAGACATCTTCAAAAACTTCCCTATTTCCTGCTGATCCAGCAGCCTTCTCCCAGGGCTCGCAAGGCTCGTTTTTGCGCCCTCTTGCGGACACGCCTTGAATGGCAGCGGCCTCCCGGCAGTGCCCCGTCGAAATGATTGGAAACGGCCTTTCGGGGCACCTGGCCAGTGCGAGCGTGCGTCTGAGCGCTCCATTCTATCTGTCCTTCTTTTATTTAATTTTCATATTTCAATTCATAAAGGCATGGATGTTTTGTTGAGCATTTTATTATGATTGCAACATTCATTTAATGTATGTGTGAGCAATTGTGGCTTTTTTTTTTACGCAACAGGTGCCGAGTTCCCCCCCCCCCCCAAGGCTAACCGTAACCCCCACCCACCCAGTCATGAACCGATTCCCCCCCCCAACACACACACACACCCTGCCGAACTTTCTCTTCCCTTGCGAGTGCTCCTGCGCTCCTGCGCGTGCGCAACTGTCAGCCTTTTTTTTTTTCAAGGCAACAAGTCCCCCCGCCCGTATCTCCCGAACGCAGCATCGCCGACCCGTGAAACCCGGGATCATCGGAACCGGCTCGGCGTCCCGGACGCGACGGTGCCACCCCCGTCCCTCTCGCTCCTTGCTGCGAGGAGTTACGCCATGACACCCGAAACACCCACTTGCGGCGGGCGCAGCGGCTCGCCGACCGCGGATTTGGAATCCGGGTGGAATCCTACCCCGCTTTTGTGCCGCTCTCGTCCACCTGCCGCCCTTCCTTGAGACCTGTCTCTTCCACGACAACTTCAAAGGCTTTCCCACATCAATAACTGACAGTTCTCACGCCAATAACTGGCAGTTCTCACGCCAATTTGCCAACATCTCCCGCCCGTATCTCCCGAACGCAGCATCGCCGACCCGTGAAACCCGGGATCATCGGAACCGGCTCGGCGTCCCGGACGCGACGGTGCCACCCCCGTCCCTCTCGCTCCTTCCTGCGAGGAGATACGCCATGACACCCGGAACGCCCACTTGCGGCGGGCGCAGCGGCTCGCCGATCGCGGATTTGGAATCCGGGTGGAATTCTACCCCGCTTTTATGCCACTCTTGTCCACCTGCCGCCCTTCCTTGGGACGTGTCCATCTCCTGCGCATGCGCAACTGGGAGCCTTTTTTTTTTTTCAAGGCAACAAGTCCCCCCGCCCGTATCTCCCGAACGCAGCATCGCACACCCGTAAAACCCGGGATCATCGGAACCGGCTCGGCCTCCCGGACGCGACGCTGCCACCCCCGTCCCTCTCGCTCCTTGCTGCGAGGAGATACGCCACGACCCCCGAAACACCCACTTGCGGCCGGCGCAGCGGCTCGCCGACCGCAGATTTGGAATCCGGGTGGAATTCTACCCCGCTTTTGTGCCGCTCTCGTCCACCTGCCACCTTCCTTCTTAGATGTCGCGTCCGAGACATCTTCAAAAACTTCCCTATTTCCTGCTGATCCAGCAGCCTTCTCCCAGGGCTCGCAAGGCTCGTTTTTGCGCCCTCTTGCGGACACGCCTTGAATGGCAGCGGCCTCCCGGCAGTGCCCCGTCGAAATGATTGGAAACGGCCTTTCGGGGCACCTGGCCAGTGCGAGCGTGCGTCTGAGCGCTCCATTCTATCTGTCCTTCTTTTATTTAATTTTCATATTTCAATTCATAAAGGCATGGATGTTTTGTTGAGCATTTTATTATGATTGCAACATTCATTTAATGTATGTGTGAGCAATTGTGGCTTTTTTTTTTACGCAACAGGTGCCGAGTTCCCCCCCCCCCCCCAAGGCTAACCGTAACCCCCACCCACCCAGTCATGAACCGATTCCCCCCACCAACACACACACACACCCTGCCGAACTTTCTCTTCCCTTGCGAGTGCTCCTGCGCTCCTGCGCGTGCGCAACTGTCAGCCTTTTTTTTTTTCAAGGCAACAAGTCCCCCCGCCCGTATCTCCCGAACGCAGCATCGCCGACCCGTGAAACCCGGGATCATCGGAACCGGCTCGGCGTCCCGGACGCGACGGTGCAACCCCCGTCCCTCTCGCTCCTTCCTGCGAGGAGATACGCCATGACACCCGGAACGCCCACTTGCGGCGGGCGCAGCGGCTCGCCGATCGCGGATTTGGAATCCGGGTGGAATTCTACCCCGCTTTTATGCCACTCTTGTCCACCTGCCGCCCTTCCTTGGGACGTGTCCATCTCCTGCGCATGCGCAACTGGGAGCCTTTTTTTTTTTTCAAGGCAACAAGTCCCCCCGCCCGTATCTCCCGAACGCAGCATCGCACACCCGTAAAACCCGGGATCATCGGAACCGGCTCGGCCTCCCGGACGCGACGCTGCCACCCCCGTCCCTCTCGCTCCTTGCTGCGAGGAGATACGCCACGACCCCCGAAACACCCACTTGCGGCCGGCGCAGCGGCTCGCCGACCGCAGATTTGGAATCCGGGTGGAATTCTACCCCGCTTTTGTGCCGCTCTCGTCCACCTGCCACCTTCCTTCTTAGATGTCGCGTCCGAGACATCTTCAAAAACTTCCCTATTTCCTGCTGATCCAGCAGCCTTCTCCCAGGGCTCGCAAGGCTCGTTTTTGCGCCCTCTTTTACCCTATTTGGCTTCTGCTCGTTCTCATTAAAGGCATGGATGTTTGGTTGTGCATTTTATTATGATTGCAACATTCATTCAATGTATGTGTGTGCAATTGTGGCTTTTTTTTTTAACGCAAAAGGTCCCGAGTTCCCCCCCCCCCCCCCCCACACACACACACACACACACACTAGCACACCCTGCCGAACTTTCTCTCCCCTTGCGAGTGCTCCGCGGGCCTGCGCGTGCGCAACTGTGAGCCTTTTTTTTTAAGCCAACAAGTCCCCCCCGCCCGTATCTCCCGAACGCAGCATCGCACACCCGTGTCCCGCTACTGCGCGTGCGCAACTGTCAGCCTTTTTTTTTTTTTTTTTTTTTTTTTAAGGCAAATAGTCCCCCCGCCCGTATCTCCCGAACGCAGCATCGCACACCCGTAAAACCCGGGTTCATCGGAACCGGCTCGGCCTCCCGGACGCGACGCTGCCACCCCCGTCCCTCTCGCTCCTTCCTGCGAGGAGATACGCCATGACACCCGGAACGCCCACTTGCGGCGGGCGCAGCGGCTCGCCGGCCGCAGATTTGGAATCCGGGTGGGATCCTGCTCCGCTTTTGTGCCGCTCTCGTCCACCTGCCGCACTTCCTCGGGACGTCTCCCGCTCCTGCGCGTGCGCAACTGTGAGCCTTTTTCTTTTTTATTTAAGGCAACAAGTCCCCCCGCCCGTATCTCCCGAACGCAGCATCGCCGACCCGTAAAACCCGGGTTCATCGGAACCGGCTCGGCCTCCCGGACGCGACGGTGCCACCCCCGTCCCTCTCGCTCCTTCCTGCGAGGAGATACGCCATGACACCCGGAACGCCCACTTGCGGCCGGCGCAGCGGCTCGCCGACCGCAGATTTGGAATCCGGGTGGGATCCTGCTCCGCTTTTGTGCCGCTCTCGACCACCTGCCGCCCTTCCTCGGGACGTCTCCCGCTCCTGCGCGTGCGCAACTGTGAGCCTTTTTCTTTTTTTTTTTTAAGGCAACAAGTGCCCCCGCCCGTATCTCCCGAACGCAGCATCGCCGACCCGTAAAACCCGGGTTCATCGGAACCGGCTCGGCCTCCCGGACGCGACGGTGCCAGCCCCGTCCCTCTCGCTCCTTCCTGCGAGGAGATACGCCATGACACCCGGAACGCCCACTTGCGGCCGGCGCAGCGGCGCGCCGACCGCAGATTTGGAATCCGGGTGGGATCCTGCTCCGCTTTTGTGCCGCTCTCGACCACCTGCCGCCCTTCCTCGGGACGTCTCCCGCTCCTGCGCGTGCGCAACTGTGAGCCTTTTTCTTTTTTTTTTTTAAGGCAACAAGTGCCCCCGCCCGTATCTCCCGAACGCAGCATCGCCGACCCGTAAAACCCGGGTTCATCGGAACCGGCTCGGCCTCCCGGACGCGCCGGTGCCACCCCCGTCCCTCTCGCTCCTTCCTGCGAGGAGGTCACGGACGATATCCGCCTGAGACGTCGGCCCTCCTGCCGCGAGGTTCGCTTTGGCGCCGTCTGGCGGACACTGCGCGTATACAACACAGTGCTGAGGGACCGTCACTTGTGCCTCGATCTCCGAAATCTCCTCTTTTTTTTCGCCAATAAGTGTCCAAATTCGGTCAAAGTCCGACAGACGGGCTCTCCCGGGCACCAAATTTGCCAGTGCCAAACCTCAACCTTCTTTGCTGCGAGTGGCCTTGAGCCCGATGGTGAGGTGCAATAAAACACATGTGGTGTAGGGCCCATGACACCCGGAACGCCCACTTGCGGCGGGCGCAGCGGCTCGCCGACCGCGGATTTGGAATCCGGGTGGAATCCTACCCCGCTTTTGTGCCGCTCTCGTCCACCTGCCGCCCTTCCTCGGGACGTGTCCCGCTACTGCGCCCCGCTACTGCGCGTGCGCAACTGTCAGCCTTTTTTTTTTTTTTAAGGCAAATAGTCCCCCCGCCCGTATCTCCCGAACGCAGCATCGCACACCCGTAAAATCGGGTTCATCGGAACCGGCTCGGCCTCCCGGACGCGACGGTGCCACCCCCGTCCCTCTCGCTCCTTGCTGCGAGGAGATACGCCATGACCCCCGAAACACCCACTTGCGGCCGGCGCAGCGGCTCGCCGACCGCAGATTTGGAATCCGGGTGGAATCCTACCCCGCTTTTATGCGGCTCTCGTCCACCTGCCGCCCTTCCTTGGGACGTGTCCATCTCCTGCGCATGCGCAACTGTCAGCCTTTTTTTTTTTTTAAGGCAAATAGTCCCCCCGCCCGTATCTCCCGAGCGCAGCATCGCACACCCGTAAAACCCGGGTTCATCGGAACCGGCTCGGCCTCCCGGACGCGACGGTGCCACCCCCGTCCCCCTCGCTCCTTGCTGCGAGGAGATACGCCACGACCCCCGAAACACCCACTTGCGGCCGGCGCAGCGGCTCGCCGACCGCAGATTTGGAATCCGGGTGGAATTCTACCCCGCTTTTGTGCCGCTCTCGTCCACCTGCCACCTTCCTTCTTAGATGTCGCGTCCGAGACATCTTCAAAAACTTCCCTATTTCCTGCTGATCCAGCAGCCTTCTCCCAGGGCTCGCAAGGCTCGTTTTTGCGCCCTCTTTTACCCTATTTGGCTTCTGCTCGTTCTCATTAAAGGCATGGATGTTTGGTTGTGCATTTTATTATGATTGCAACATTCATTCAATGTATGTGTGTGCAATTGTGGCTTTTTTTTTTTAACGCAAAAGGTCCCGAGTTCCCCCCCCCCCCCCCCCCCCCCCCCCCCCCCACACACACACACACACACACTAGCACACCCTGCCGAACTTTCTCTCCCCTTGCGAGTGCTCCGCGGGCCTGCGCGTGCGCAACTGTCAGCCTTTTTTTTTTTTTTAAGGCAAATAGTCCCCCCGCCCGTATCTCCCGAGCGCAGCATCGCACACCCGTAAAACCCGGGTTCATCGGAACCGGCTCGGCCTCCCGGACGCGACGGTGCCACCCCCGTCCCTCTCGCTCCTTGCTGCGAGGAGATACGCCACGACCCCCGAAACACCCACTTGCGGCCGGCGCAGCGGCTCGCCGACCGCAGATTTGGAATCCGGGTGGAATTCTACCCCGCTTTTGTGCCGCTCTCGTCCACCTGCCACCTTCCTTCTTAGATGTCGCGTCCGAGACATCTTCAAAAACTTCCCTATTTCCCTGCTGATCCAGCAGCCTTCTCCCAGGGCTCGCAAGGCTCGTTTTTGCGCCCTCTTGCGGACACGCCTTGAATGGCAGCGGCCTCCCGGCAGTGCCCCGTCGAAATGATTGGAAACGGCCTTTCGGGGCACCTGGCCAGTGCGAGCGTGCGTCTGAGCGCTCCATTCTATCTGTCCTTCTTTTATTTAATTTTCATATTTCAATTCATAAAGGCATGGATGTTTTGTTGAGCATTTTATTATGATTGCAACATTCATTTAATGTATGTGTGAGCAATTGTGGCTTTTTTTTTTACGCAACAGGTGCCGAGTTCCCCCCCCCCCCCCCAAGGCTAACCGTAACCCCCACCCACCCAGTCATGAACCGATTCCCCCCCCCAACACACACACACACCCTGCCGAACTTTCTCTTCCCTTGCGAGTGCTCCTGCGCTCCTGCGCGTGCGCAACTGTCAGCCTTTTTTTTTTTCAAGGCAACAAGTCCCCCCGCCCGTATCTCCCGAACGCAGCATCGCCGACCCGTGAAACCCGGGATCATCGGAACCGGCTCGGCGTCCCGGACGCGACGGTGCAACCCCCGTCCCTCTCGCTCCTTCCTGCGAGGAGATACGCCATGACACCCGGAACGCCCACTTGCGGCGGGCGCAGCGGCTCGCCGATCGCGGATTTGGAATCCGGGTGGAATTCTACCCCGCTTTTATGCCACTCTTGTCCACCTGCCGCCCTTCCTTGGGACGTGTCCATCTCCTGCGCATGCGCAACTGGGAGCCTTTTTTTTTTTTCAAGGCAACAAGTCCCCCCGCCCGTATCTCCCGAACGCAGCATCGCACACCCGTAAAACCCGGGATCATCGGAACCGGCTCGGCCTCCCGGACGCGACGGTGCCACCCCCGTCCCTCTCGCTCCTTGCTGCGAGGAGATACGCCACGACCCCCGAAACACCCACTTGCGGCCGGCGCAGCGGCTCGCCGACCGTAGATTTGGAATCCGGGTGGAATTCTACCCCGCTTTTGTGCCGCTCTCGTCCACCTGCCACCTTCCTTCTTAGATGTCGCGTCCGAGACATCTTCAAAAACTTCCCTATTTCCTGCTGATCCAGCAGCCTTCTCCCAGGGCTCGCAAGGCTCGTTTTTGCGCCCTCTTTTACCCTATTTGGCTTCTGCTCGTTCTCATTAAAGGCATGGATGTTTGGTTGTGCATTTTATTATGATTGCAACATTCATTCAATGTATGTGTGTGCAATTGTGGCTTTTTTTTTTAACGCAAAAGGTCCCGAGTTCCCCCCCCCCCCCCCCCCCCACACACACACACACACACACACACACTAGCACACCCTGCCGAACTTTCTCTCCCCTTGCGAGTGCTCCGCGGGCCTGCGCGTGCGCAACTGTCAGCCTTTTTTTTTTTTTTAAGGCAAATAGTCCCCCCGCCCGTATCTCCCGAGCGCAGCATCGCACACCCGTAAAACCCGGGTTCATCGGAACCGGCTCGGCCTCCCGGACGCGACGGTGCCACCCCCGTCCCTCTCGCTCCTTGCTGCGAGGAGATACGCCACGACCCCCGAAACACCCACTTGCGGCCGGCGCAGCGGCTCGCCGACCGCAGATTTGGAATCCGGGTGGAATTCTACCCCGCTTTTGTGCCGCTCTCGTCCACCTGCCACCTTCCTTCTTAGATGTCGCGTCCGAGACATCTTCAAAAACTTCCCTATTTCCTGCTGATCCAGCAGCCTTCTCCCAGGGCTCGCAAGGCTCGTTTTTGCGCCCTCTTGCGGACACGCCTTGAATGGCAGCGGCCTCCCGGCAGTGCCCCGTCGAAATGATTGGAAACGGCCTTTCGGGGCACCTGGCCAGTGCGAGCGTGCGTCTGAGCGCTCCATTCTATCTGTCCTTCTTTTATTTAATTTTCATATTTCAATTCATAAAGGCATGGATGTTTTGTTGAGCATTTTATTATGATTGCAACATTCATTTAATGTATGTGTGAGCAATTGTGGCTTTTTTTTTTACGCAACAGGTGCCGAGTTCCCCCCCCCCCCCAAGGCTAACCGTAACCCCCACCCACCCAGTCATGAACCGATTCCCCCCCCCAACACACACACACACCCTGCCGAACTTTCTCTTCCCTTGCGAGTGCTCCTGCGCTCCTGCGCATGCGCAACTGTCAGCCTTTTTTTTTTTCAAGGCAACAAGTCCCCCCGCCCGTATCTCCCGAACGCAGCATCGCCGACCCGTGAAACCCGGGATCATCGGAACCGGCTCGGCGTCCCGGACGCGACGGTGCCACCCCCGTCCCTCTCGCTCCTTCCTGCGAGGAGATACGCCATGACACCCGGAACGCCCACTTGCGGCGGGCGCAGCGGCTCGCCGATCGCGGATTTGGAATCCGGGTGGAATTCTACCCCGCTTTTATGCCACTCTTGTCCACCTGCCGCCCTTCCTTGGGACGTGTCCATCTCCTGCGCATGCGCAACTGGGAGCCTTTTTTTTTTTTCAAGGCAACAAGTCCCCCCGCCCGTATCTCCCGAACGCAGCATCGCACACCCGTAAAACCCGGGATCATCGGAACCGGCTCGGCCTCCCGGACGCGACGCTGCCACCCCCGTCCCTCTCGCTCCTTGCTGCGAGGAGATACGCCACGACCCCCGAAACACCCACTTGCGGCCGGCGCAGCGGCTCGCCGACCGCAGATTTGGAATCCGGGTGGAATTCTACCCCGCTTTTGTGCCGCTCTCGTCCACCTGCCACCTTCCTTCTTAGATGTCGCGTCCGAGACATCTTCAAAAACTTCCCTATTTCCTGCTGATCCAGCAGCCTTCTCCCAGGGCTCGCAAGGCTCGTTTTTGCGCCCTCTTTTACCCTATTTGGCTTCTGCTCGTTCTCATTAAAGGCATGGATGTTTGGTTGTGCATTTTATTATGATTGCAACATTCATTCAATGTATGTGTGTGCAATTGTGGCTTTTTTTTTTTAACGCAAAAGGTCCCGAGTTTCCCCCCCCCCCCCACACACACACACACACACACACTAGCACACCCTGCCGAACTTTCTCTCCCCTTGCGAGTGCTCCGCGGGCCTGCGCGTGCGCAACTGTCAGCCTTTTTTTTTTTTTTAAGGCAAATAGTCCCCCCGCCCGTATCTCCCGAACGCAGCATCGCACACCCGTAAAATCGGGTTCATCGGAACCGGCTCGGCCTCCCGGACGCGACGGTGCCACCCCCGTCCCTCTCGCTCCTTGCTGCGAGGAGATACGCCATGACCCCCGAAACACCCACTTGCGGCCGGGGCAGCGGCTCGCCGACCGCAGATTTGGAATCCGGGTGGAATCCTACCCCGCTTTTGTGCCGCTCTCGTCCACCTGCCGCCCTTCCTTGAGACCTGTCTCTTCCACGACAACTTCAAAGGCTTTCCCACATCAATAACTGACAGTTCTCACGCCAATAACTGGCAGTTCTCACGCCAATTTGCCAACATCTCCCGCCCGTATCTCCCGAACGCAGCATCGCCGACCCGTGAAACCCGGGATCATCGGAACCGGCTCGGCGTCCCGGACGCGACGGTGCCACCCCCGTCCCTCTCGCTCCTTCCTGCGAGGAGATACGCCATGACACCCGGAACGCCCACTTGCGGCGGGCGCAGCGGCTCGCCGATCGCGGATTTGGAATCCGGGTGGAATTCTACCCCGCTTTTATGCCACTCTTGTCCACCTGCCGCCCTTCCTTGGGACGTGTCCATCTCCTGCGCATGCGCAACTGGGAGCCTTTTTTTTTTTTCAAGGCAACAAGTCCCCCCGCCCGTATCTCCCGAACGCAGCATCGCACACCCGTAAAACCCGGGATCATCGGAACCGGCTCGGCCTCCCGGACGCGACGCTGCCACCCCCGTCCCTCTCGCTCCTTGCTGCGAGGAGATACGCCACGACCCCCGAAACACCCACTTGCGGCCGGCGCAGCGGCTCGCCGACCGCAGATTTGGAATCCGGGTGGAATTCTACCCCGCTTTTGTGCCGCTCTCGTCCACCTGCCACCTTCCTTCTTAGATGTCGCGTCCGAGACATCTTCAAAAACTTCCCTATTTCCTGCTGATCCAGCAGCCTTCTCCCAGGGCTCGCAAGGCTCGTTTTTGCGCCCTCTTTTACCCTATTTGGCTTCTGCTCGTTCTCATTAAAGGCATGGATGTTTGGTTGTGCATTTTATTATGATTGCAACATTCATTCAATGTATGTGTGTGCAATTGTGGCTTTTTTTTTTTAACGCAAAAGGTCCCGAGTTTCCCCCCCCCCCCCCACACACACACACACACACACACTAGCACACCCTGCCGAACTTTCTCTCCCCTTGCGAGTGCTCCGCGGGCCTGCGCGTGCGCAACTGTCAGCCTTTTTTTTTTTTTTAAGGCAAATAGTCCCCCCGCCCGTATCTCCCGAACGCAGCATCGCACACCCGTAAAATCGGGTTCATCGGAACCGGCTCGGCCTCCCGGACGCGACGGTGCCACCCCCGTCCCTCTCGCTCCTTGCTGCGAGGAGATACGCCATGACCCCCGAAACACCCACTTGCGGCCGGGGCAGCGGCTCGCCGACCGCAGATTTGGAATCCGGGTGGAATCCTACCCCGCTTTTATGCCGCTCTCGTCCACCTGCCGCCCTTCCTTGGGACGTGTCCATCTCCTGCGCATGCGCAACTGTCAGCCTTTTTTTTTTTTCAAGGCAACAAGTCCCCCCGCCCGTATCTCCCGAACGCAGCATCGCCGACCCGTGAAACCCGGGATCATCGGAACCGGCTCGGCGTCCCGGACGCGACGGTGCCACCCCCGTCCCTCTCGCTCCTTCCTGCGAGGAGATACGCCATGACACCCGGAACGCCCACTTGCGGCGGGCGCAGCGGCTCGCCGATCGCGGATTTGGAATCCGGGTGGAATTCTACCCCGCTTTTATGCCACTCTTGTCCACCTGCCGCCCTTCCTTGGGACGTGTCCATCTCCTGCGCATGCGCAACTGGGAGCCTTTTTTTTTTTTCAAGGCAACAAGTCCCCCCGCCCGTATCTCCCGAACGCAGCATCGCACACCCGTAAAACCCGGGATCATCGGAACCGGCTCGGCCTCCCGGACGCGACGCTGCCACCCCCGTCCCTCTCGCTCCTTGCTGCGAGGAGATACGCCACGACCCCCGAAACACCCACTTGCGGCCGGGGCAGCGGCTCGCCGACCGCAGATTTGGAATCCGGGTGGAATCCTACCCCGCTTTTGTGCCGCTCTCGTCCACCTGCCGCCCTTCCTCGGGACGTGTCCCGCTACTGCGCCCCGCTACTGCGCGTGCGCAACTGTCAGCCTTTTTTTTTTTTTAAGGCAAATAGTCCCCCCGCCCGTATCTCCCGAACGCAGCATCGCACACCCGTAAAATCGGGTTCATCGGAACCGGCTCGGCCTCCCGGACGCGACGGTGCCACCCCCGTCCCTCTCGCTCCTTGCTGCGAGGAGATACGCCATGACCCCCGAAACACCCACTTGCGGCCGGCGCAGCGGCTCGCCGACCGCAGATTTGGAATCCGGGTGGAATCCTACCCCGCTTTTATGCGGCTCTCGTCCACCTGCCGCCCTTCCTTCTTAGATGTCGCGTCCGAGACATCTTCAAAAACTTCCCTATTTCCTGCTGATCCAGCAGCCTTCTCCCAGGGCTCGCAAGGCTCGTTTTTGCGCCCTCTTTTACCCTATTTGGCTTTTGCTCGTTCTCATTAAAGGCATGGATGTTTGGTTGTGCATTTTATTATGATTGCAACATTCATTCAATGTATGTGTGTGCAATTGTGGCTTTTTTTTTTAACGCAAAAGGTCCCGAGTTCCCCCCCCCCCCCCCCCCCACACACACACACACACACACTAGCACACCCTGCCGAACTTTCTCTCCCCTTGCGAGTGCTCCGCGGGCCTGCGCGTGCGCAACTGTGAGCCTTTTTTTTTAAGCCAACAAGTCCCCCCCGCCCGTATCTCCCGAACGCAGCATCGCACACCCGTGTCCCGCTACTGCGCGTGCGCAACTGTCAGCCTTTTTTTTTTTTTTTTTTTTTTTTTAAGGCAAATAGTCCCCCCGCCCGTATCTCCCGAACGCAGCATCGCACACCCGTAAAACCCGGGTTCATCGGAACCGGCTCGGCCTCCCGGACGCGACGCTGCCACCCCCGTCCCTCTCGCTCCTTCCTGCGAGGAGATACGCCATGACACCCGGAACGCCCACTTGCGGCGGGCGCAGCGGCTCGCCGGCCGCAGATTTGGAATCCGGGTGGGATCCTGCTCCGCTTTTGTGCCGCTCTCGTCCACCTGCCGCACTTCCTCGGGACGTCTCCCGCTCCTGCGCGTGCGCAACTGTGAGCCTTTTTCTTTTTTATTTAAGGCAACAAGTCCCCCCGCCCGTATCTCCCGAACGCAGCATCGCCGACCCGTAAAACCCGGGTTCATCGGAACCGGCTCGGCCTCCCGGACGCGACGGTGCCACCCCCGTCCCTCTCGCTCCTTCCTGCGAGGAGATACGCCATGACACCCGGAACGCCCACTTGCGGCCGGCGCAGCGGCTCGCCGACCGCAGATTTGGAATCCGGGTGGGATCCTGCTCCGCTTTTGTGCCGCTCTCGACCACCTGCCGCCCTTCCTCGGGACGTCTCCCGCTCCTGCGCGTGCGCAACTGTGAGCCTTTTTCTTTTTTTTTTTTAAGGCAACAAGTGCCCCCGCCCGTATCTCCCGAACGCAGCATCGCCGACCCGTAAAACCCGGGTTCATCGGAACCGGCTCGGCCTCCCGGACGCGACGGTGCCAGCCCCGTCCCTCTCGCTCCTTCCTGCGAGGAGATACGCCATGACACCCGGAACGCCCACTTGCGGCCGGCGCAGCGGCGCGCCGACCGCAGATTTGGAATCCGGGTGGGATCCTGCTCCGCTTTTGTGCCGCTCTCGACCACCTGCCGCCCTTCCTCGGGACGTCTCCCGCTCCTGCGCGTGCGCAACTGTGAGCCTTTTTCTTTTTTTTTTTTAAGGCAACAAGTGCCCCCGCCCGTATCTCCCGAACGCAGCATCGCCGACCCGTAAAACCCGGGTTCATCGGAACCGGCTCGGCCTCCCGGACGCGCCGGTGCCACCCCCGTCCCTCTCGCTCCTTCCTGCGAGGAGGTCACGGACGATATCCGCCTGAGACGTCGGCCCTCCTGCCGCGAGGTTCGCTTTGGCGCCGTCTGGCGGACACTGCGCGTATACAACACAGTGCTGAGGGACCGTCACTTGTGCCTCGATCTCCGAAATCTCCTCTTTTTTTTCGCCAATAAGTGTCCAAATTCGGTCAAAGTCCGACAGACGGGCTCTCCCGGGCACCAAATTTGCCAGTGCCAAACCTCAACCTTCTTTGCTGCGAGTGGCCTTGAGCCCGATGGTGAGGTGCAATAAAACACATGTGGTGTAGGGCCCATGACACCCGGAACGCCCACTTGCGGCGGGCGCAGCGGCTCGCCGACCGCGGATTTGGAATCCGGGTGGAATCCTACCCCGCTTTTGTGCCGCTCTCGTCCACCTGCCGCCCTTCCTTGGGACGTGTCCATCTCCTGCGCATGCGCAACTGTGAGCCTTTTTTTTTTTTTTTAAGGCAACAAGTCCCCCCGCCCGTATCTCCCGAGCGCAGCATCGCACACCCGTAAAACCCGGGTTCATCGGAACCGGCTCGGCCTCCCGGACGCGACGCTGCCACCCCCGTCCCTCTCGCTCCTTGCTGCGAGGAGATACGCCATGACCCCCGAAACACCCATGATTGCAACATGATTGCAACATTCATTCTATGTATGTGTGTGCAATTGTGGCTTTTTTTTTTAACGCAAAAGGTCCCGAGTCCCCCCCCTCCCCCCCCCCCCCCACACACACACACACACACACACTAGCACACCCTGCCGAACTTTCTCTCCCCTTGCTCCGCGGGCCTGCGCGTGCGCAACTGTGAGCCTTTTTTTTTAAGCCAACAAGTCCCCCCCCCCGCCCGTATCTCCCGAACGCAGCATCGCCGACCCGTGAAACCCGGGTTCATCGGAACCGGCTCGGCCTCCCGGACGCGACGCTGCCACCCCCGTCTCTCTCGCTCCTTCCTGCGAGGAGATACGCCATGACCCCCGAAAGCCGTGAGCCGTGAGCGAAGCGCAGCCAAACGGAGGAGCAGGAGAAGCAAACAGCAACACCGCCAGTTTGGATTGCGATGCGGATGCTTCAGCGGTGGATGGTGGGTCATTTTGGTATGCGTGTGCGTTTGTATCCAAATAAAAACATGTACCTACACGCCCACATTTGTCAATGGATACATACATATTAAATACATATACATACACATAAAAATGAAAGGCTCGCTTTGTTGCCCTCTTGCGGACAAGGTCGGTAATGCCGGGGCGGCCCCGGCAAAGTTTTGTATTGTACTATTGTACTTTTGTATTGAGGATCAGTGTCACAAGAACTACTACAGTTATGCGTATAAAGTGCCCGACGTACACGTGTGTCGCAAAAAAAAAGCTGTACGTAAAGCGAGAGAACGTGTAAATGTATGAAATTGGGATTTTTATTTCCCCCTACAATATTTAACGAAAGATGTCAGAGGCCAAATTATTGTGACGTCACGACAAACATGGCCGTTCCCAACACTACGTCACAACAGCTACGACAGTTATATATACACGCACACACTCATATATTGATATATATATATATATATATATATATATATATATATATATATATATATATATATATATATATATATATATATATATATATATATATATATATATATATATATACATATACATACATATACATATATTTTTGTAAATATAAGCATATAAAGTGCCCGCATACACGTGTGACAAAAGAAAAAAGCTGTACGTATAGCGAGAAGACATGTAAATGTATGAAATTGGGATTTTTTATTCCCTACAAAATGTAACGACAGAATTTAGAGGCCAAATTATTGTGACGACACGACAATTATGGCCTCACAGGGGTTCACTTTGACTAGTCGGGGATCGAACCCGCGCCCTCTCGGCTGAGGGTGGAGCACTGTTCCACTGAGCCATGCCGCCGGCGACCTGCGTAGCACCTCTGCAATCACAGCTTTGCGCCCCAGACTCTTAGCCTAACCCCCCCCCCCGCGCACATATGTCAATGTATACATTCATATACATACGCATAAATATGAAAGGCTCGCTTTGTTGCCCTCTTGCGGACAAACTCGGTAATGCCGGGGCGGCCCCGGCAAAGTTTTGTATTGTACTATTGTACTTTTGTATTGAGGATCAGTGTCACAAGAACTACTACAGTTATGCGTATAAAGTGACGACAAACATGGCCGTTCCCAACACTACGTCACAACAGCTACGACAGTTATATATACACGCACACACTCATATATTGATATATATATATATATATATATATATATATATATATATATATATATATATATATATATATATATATATATATATATATATATATATATACATATATATATACAAGACAGATATATGTATATAGATAGATAGATATATATATATATATATATATATATATACATATATATATACAAGACAGATATATGTATATAGATAGATATATAGATATGTAGATATAGATATATATATAGATAAATATATATATATATATATATATATATATATATATATATATATATACACACACACACACACACACACACACACACACACGCACACACGCACACACACACGCACACACATATATATTCCCTTTGAACGATGCTTTGAAATTAATGCATGGGACCATATCGTTATATCTTTCCACAATGCAAATGACACTTGATTGATTTCAATCTTTTCGTTTGAGATGAGAAATGAACTATTTCTTGCGGGCCAAACATATACTGACTCTTTGGCCGCCCCTGTATAAGTATGAATTAGTTTATCGATGTGACTCTAGATTAGTTGTTTTTTTTTTTGCCTTTTCCGTCCTGCCTTCCGCTTGGGCGCCCGCCGGCGGGCAGGAACGCACACACAGCACCAGCACAAATGGTTTGACTACATTTTAATGAACATGCGTACAGCACCAGCACAAATGGTTTGACTACATTTTAATGAACATGCGTTGTGATCCTACATGCGCTCGTTAGCGACAACCACACTCCTTGACTACCATATTGGAAAGGGTGGTCACAAATGTGCCCTTCTCGTTCAAGTCCACCACTTCCAGCGACTCGTAAGAGAGTGGCACGCAGCACGGCGAGCGCTCGTGGACGTTGCCGCTCTCGATATGCGCGCTGAGAATCACGGCGTGATTTACGGTGTCGGTCATCGGGAAGACGCAGCGACCGTGGCAGTTTTTGATGTCGGCTGTGTTGGGACCCACCAGGAAAGGCTCCAGGGAAACGGTGAGGCTCTTCGGGCGGCAGGCGGCAGCCCCGGCCGCTGCGCGAGCGCTCCGCACTGGCGGCAGCAGATGGTGACCCACCGTCTTCAAGGCCTTCAGCAGCAGGAACGCGCGGTGCTGGCTTGCTCCTAGGCGAGCGCAGAGACGCCGGTCGTTACACGATTTGATAGTTCCGCGATCACACGCTGCCGTTTGTCGCTAATTTCTTAAGACTGTGTTTTCCCGCCAGCCCACACAGCCGTAGCCAAAGTACCTTTGTGCGCGCGCGCCTGGTACCTGATTCCAGGTTCACCGTGGGAAAGCCACAGAGTTCCCAGAGCCTCTGGAGCCTCTTGCTGCTCCTCTGTCCGTCCCGCTTGTCTTTCAGCACCTCCATGATCCGGACCAGCCTCTGCTCCAAACCATCCCTGAGCTGGTCCAGCAGGCCGGGGGACATGGCCAGCTCCCGCCGGTGGGCATTGTGCATGGAGCCGGCGAAAGAGAAGATGGTGGGAGCCGACGAGTTGATGAGTTCCGCTAGCATGGACTCGCTGGAGGAGCGATCCAGCGCGGCGGGAGGCGGAGGCGGCGGGAAGTCCAGCCTCCGCCGCGGGGTGTCCCGACGACTCTGAGGAAGGGTGTCACTCAGGAAGCGGCGCAGCTCACACGGAAAGGAGACCAGCTGGGAGGAGCCGGAATCCTCGGCTCTGTCGAGGGAGGAAACCCACGCTCTAGACAACACAGGTGTCAAACTCGAGGCCCGGGGGCCAGATCCGGCCCGCCGCATCGTTTCACGCGGCCCGCGAAACGCCCGTTCCAATTCAAGTTTCCAGTCGAAATATCACATTTGTAAGTCAATTTGAAATTGTTGAAATTGTTGTTGATTTCGAAAGTAGTTGGAAGTGTGACAAATACACCCAAAATGTGACAATCTGCCAGAAACCGTAACGGCATAATGGCCCTCGAAAGGAATGAGTTTGACACCCCTGCTCTAGACGGACCGAAACACGGGTTCGCCGACGCGGACCAACCTGACGTCCTCTTCGCGTGGGAAAATAAGAACCGGAGTCACGCGGCTTCTTCTCCCATTTCCAGCCACGAGGAGCTCTTTCATCTTTTTCTCTGTGGCGAGAACACTACGATGAGTGGGCGGAGAACAAAGAGCCGCTTCTCATCACCTGCACGCGAAGCCCTTTAAGACTTCGCCCGTGGGTAGGTAAGTCCCGACAACGGTTTTTGCACTTGCACCAAAGTTCCGGAGCGGCCATCCCAAAGTCCTTCGGGACGGAACTCTGAAAAACCGCGTCTCTGGGCGCGCGCGTCTTTGAAAGCGTATGCGCGAAACGCACCCGCGGGGCTGACCTTAGCGCGAAAAGGTGAATATGCTGCGCACCTGACCCGGCAACCAGGAGGGAAAATACCTACTCGTCTCAGGTGACTGTGAGTCAAGAGTGAGAATCCATCCTTGGTGCGCTGCGGACGTCAGTCCTGTCAGTAGAATGTACTGCGTTCCTTCTGACATGCACACAGCCTGAAGTGAAATCATCAAATACGACACAGTTGTGGGCGTTGCCCAGGGAAATGACAAACATTTGTTGGGTTGTACCTGTGCCACGGGCTGGAGGGACTGGCCGGTGAAAGTGGTCCGGTACAAGTCCTCTCCACTGACGGGGCTTTCCAGAGCCAGGAGTAGCACGATGTTGCGTTGGCGCAAAGGGGATGGCGGGAGGGGAAAACTGATCTCTAGAGCTAGCCCGTCATCGTTCCCCTCCGTAAAATACACTGCGGAGACAAGATTTGGACGGCAGTTCAATGCGTTTTTTTTTTTTTTTCTTTTTCTTTTTACACCCGAATAACATTGGAAAACGCCACTAATGCGATTGCCTTCCGAGCCAGTAGGAGCCCTTTTTGTCATTTCAAACGACCCTCCCTCCGACATAGCCCGTGGCCTCCTGCATCATTTCTGAGGGTTTTTTTTTTTTTTTGCCTCTCTCTCTCTCTCTCTCTCTCTCTCTCTACCAGTCGCTACGTATCGACAACGAGTCCAATTGGGCTGCACGGCTCCCGGTAGGATTGTACTTTCCCATTTTTCGGTTGGGGTTTTTTTTTTTTTTTCCGGTATTGTTTTTTTTTTGGTTTGTTTGGTTTTGCGCAAAAAAACACACGCCCAGACACAGCAACGCATGTCCAGACACGGCAATCGTCGCCATGCAAGTATCATCAACAGATCGCAGCCATGAAGCTCAAACTCTTCCGCGGCGCGAGCACACCAATGGGACTTTTATGCTAACCTCGAGTCGACAGTACCTGAAGTGGCATGCCAGAGCTCCAGTCCGCCTCCTCGCTTCCTCTTCGCCTCATTCGCCAGGTTCAGCAAGACCGCGAGACCTCCGGATGCGTCGCACATTCCGAAAAGGGCGGCGGCGCCGCCCGGACTCGGCCGGCTGTCGTCATCCAGCGCCTCTCGCACGGCGGCCAGCACGTCCTCTTCAAAACACACCGGGCTGACCTCGGTCGCCGGAGAGGCCGGCGCGGAGCGTGTCGGCGACAGGGCGGGGCTCCTCTCTTCCGCCTGCCGGGCAGCCGCCGGCGCCTCGGTAGCTACGAACACACGCCTCGCCAGGGTTAATTTAAGAAATTATGTTTAATAAACACTGAGCGTTGTGGCGAAACAGAAATTGCGAACGAGCGGACGTGTGAATCTTTGTGTCACACTTGTTTGAAAAGAACGTGTTTTATAAGGAAAGACCCCCCCAGAACATTGCAACGTGCAAGCAATACAAAGCTATGTAACCCCGCGTTTGCTTGGAAGATCAACCTCATTCCAATTTATCATCACTGCCAGATGTTGCACATTACGCTGAAGTCAGCTATGGATTAATATGCACGCAACGTCTTGCGAGGCGCCCACAAATATATGGTCTATATATTATCTGGAATACGTCTAAACTGATCCAGCTGAAAAAAAGGCCCAGAGTGCCAAAGTCTTTTGGCGCCCTGTCCGCCTCCCAGTTGAACGGAAAACGGCGAGTGCTGGCCTTGTTCCACGTGCCTTGTGTCACCCCCCCCCCCACCGCATCTGGACATTTTCATTCAATTTGTTCTATCTACTCTGTGTGGCTAACACTTTAGTTGTTTTTTGTTGTTGTTGTTTTCTATCGGATGCTCTTTGTCCCTTCTCCCGTAGACCTTCATTGCAGACCCATGCTGATAGTGGACTTTTTTCTTATGTTTTTTTGATCAAACTGGATTTATTTTTCTAATGTTCTAAACATCTTTTTTTCTTTTCATGTGATGAGAACGTTCTTGCCTGCAAGTGTTTTTTTAGAAGAAGCCGAAATGCATCGCAGCCGGCTCTCTTAAGTGTTCATTTGTGCGTAGGAGCAGTAGGAATAACGCAAGTCGGAATAGATTTACAAACAAGGTACTTGCAAAAACATGATAAGTCTCCGCTGTTTTGACTATGCCCGGCTATAGAATGCTGTTATAATAACCGGGAGTGAGAGAGAGAGAGAGAGAGAGGGCGAGAGAGAGAGAGAGAGCGAGAGAAGGGGAAAAAGACAAAAAAAACATTCCTGGGAGACTTGAAAAATATGAATCGGTTTCGACACTTTGGCCTCGAAATTAGGATATCCCCCCCCCCCCCCCCCCCCATCAGAATTGTACAGATGAGACAAAACGCAATAAACACGCTGGCAATAAATGCGATGGAACAGTCGCTAGGAGGGAAAAACGTTCATCTTTATGAGAAGACTACAAAATCGGGTACCGGAGGTCCCCGGTTTAACCAACCTGTTTCGGCGGCTTCCGGCGCCCGTGCGGGGAAGTCGGGCGGGCCCACGGAGCAGCCAAGTCCTACGCAGCAGATTATTAGAAGATTACGGAGGCAGATGCGCAGCGCCATGGTCTCTCGATCCGAGCTTTATCAAGACGCCGTCTGTCAAGGCAGTGCCGGGCTTTCTCTCTCACATACCTCGTATGTCCGCGCGTAAAAAGGGGAGGTTCTACGCCCTTGAGCCCTCGACGCTCTCGGAATTGTGGGACGGCATCAGAATCTGCGGCAGAGATGTCACGGTGTCATATTATTGAAAACACACGTCCAAAATATTTCATTCCAACATCTTTGTGTTTTTTGGTTTTTACCTGGCTGGGGTGGTAGCATTTTTTTCTACATGATGTGAAAGGGTTTATAAAAAGAAATACAACTTCAAAACAACGGCGGCAAAAAAAAAAAACAAAAATAAAATAAAATAAAATAAAATTCTCGCGGGTCATTGGCTTCCCGGGGCGAACCCGGTACTGACAGGGGACGCGACGTGAACGCTGACCCGTTGTCCCCCAGACGGACAAGACGCACAACACAGATAGGAGGCGTTACAACGCATACGTATACACGCAAACACAGGCACATATATAAATATTTATCTAGTTTTAAAAGGTAACAACGAATGGAACCGAACTGCCGGTCGCTCGGTGTGATTGCGTCGTATATTATGACGCAAGAATGGCTACGGGAATAGGCGACAAATGAATGCGTTATCAACATTTTATCATTGATGTGTGCCGCATATGGAAACAGGCATGCGTATGCATGCGTATATCGTATGAGATTTGCTTTGTAGGGTGTAGTAAGAATGCCTTACGAGGTATGGGTGACGGACAGCACACTAATATATTATTCGTATTTTACGCGTGCGGTACATAGAGATATATGTGTGCGTGCGTGCGTGCGTACATATACACATAGATACACATACATGCATACAAACGTGCGTACATGCAAAAACTACAAACATGCGTACATGCAAACATGGATAGGGTTGCGATAGGCGACATGCGGTAATACCGGCCCCGCCCCGACCCCCTTACCAGCCACCTCTCCGTCCCGCTACCCTTTCCACCCCGACGGGCCTTCGCCCGCGCTTGCGTCCCTGTCCTTTGCCAGACGCTGGCGCTTCTTGTAGAAGGCGGAGGCACTCCTGAAAGGGATTCGCGCAACGACGCATCTGGCCTTGTAGGCGTTGTAGTCGTCCAGCCGGTTCCCCGTCACCACGACGAGGTCCTCTTCCTCTTTGCTCCACAACTTGTAATAGGCTGCGGGCAGGGACATGGGCTCGGACCACTCCGGCGGGTCGCCCTCATCCTCCTCGAGGGCCTGGCAATCCGGGTGAACGGGCTCCCGACTTTCCCCCTCCTCTGACTCCTCCTCCCTGACCTCCGGTTTTTCCTCCCTCTTCCTCTTGTGGGGGGGAGGGGGTTTGGCGAAAACGCTGGTCGGGATGTCGGCGGCCAACTTGTACAACTTGACGCCGCCGATATCCCGGAGGAAGTCGGTGGAGAGGATGCGTGCCGCCCTCAACTCCTGGGTGGACAGGGTCGCCAGGGCGATGATCTGCTTCAGCTTGGTGTAGACAATGTACTCGTTGTTCTGTAGCATTGCCAAGCAGGAGAGGTAGATCATCAGCCTGTTGCGGCGGTTGAGGTTGTCTAACGTTTGGGGCCGGCTGAGTGCGGCTGGCAGCCGAGACAGGATCGGGCATAACCAGGGCATCCCGCGCTCCCTGTATTTGGAGAGGTGCGTGGCAAAGGAGAACTCCTTGGCCTGGAGGTAGTCCAACACGGTGGTGGTCAGGTTGGCCTCCACCTCCACGTTGACCGGCGGCCGTTTGCCGCTCGGGTGGACCACCACAAAGTCCCACTCGAACCACCTCGCTCCGCGACCGCGGGCCCTGGTCCAGTAGGTGACCTTGGGAAACCAGTTTAAGGCCAGTGAGCCTAAACCGGCCACCAAACAAGCCAGTGGGTCCTTTCCACTGGCCCTCACCATCTCCAGCGCGCGGCGGAGGGTCAGGGGAGCGGACCAATGAGTTTGGTGGTCCAGGATCTGCTTGGCCAGAGCGTGGTAGGTCAGGGTGTCCTTCAGGTGCGACCGCGCCACCGGGGGGTCGCTGGCCTGGAGCGCGCCCAGGGTCGTGCGAGCCCACTCGCAGACCTTGCTGTTCAGATCCCCGACGGCTATTTTGACCAGCGCCTCCCCGATCACCGACGGGTTCGCCCCGAGCGTGTCGGACAACGTCCAGATCCTCTTCACCCGCGCCGCCGTGTCCTCCTCGCGAATCCAGACGCGGAGAGGGGGGGGGTCTTCGCCGTCCACGCAAGCGGAGTTGAAGGGGGCGAGCGCCAGGAAGCCCCTCTCCCTCGTCCTGCTCGTCCACCGGACAGAGTTGCAGCCCAGGCTGGCGCTGAAGTCCTGGTCCCCGGGTGCCCTGGGTTGCCCGTAGAACTGCTCTTCCAGGGCGAGCTCCAGCTGGTACGCCCTCCAGGTGGCCTCAAAACCCCCGCGGTGCTTGCGCAGCTCCAAGAGGGTTCGGAGGCTGTCCAACAGATGGCTGCCGAGGTCCCTCAGCACCGTCCGGAGTCCCTGCCCCCGGACGGCCAAGAACGGCACAAACATGGGCTGGCCCTGAAGGAGAGCGCCGAGTTTTTCGCTGCAGAACCTCTCTTCCGCTCGCACGGTAGCGGGGATGTGACCCTTGGATATGAAGATCACAGCCTCCAGCCTGGCGGCCACCTGGGCGCCGCGCTTCTCAACCAGGTCCTCGAAGTGGGAGATGTACTTGTGGGCCCTGGAGCCGTAGGCGCGCGTGACCTGGCCGTGGAAGAGCCCCGAGGTCACGATTGCTCCCGAGACCGGGTGCTTGTAGAAGGGGTTCTGGTGGACGTGCGGGGTGTCGGCGTACAGCTGGACAAAGTTGAGCTTTTCCCCCGGCCCCAGGGGGAACACGTCCGACAGGGCCCCGGCCAGCTGCATCCGCTGATGGTCCAGGGGCGACTGGTAGTTGGCTGCCTCGTGCAGCGACAGGGCCGTGAAAATGCTGCCCGTCTGCCCGACCACCCGGTGGATTCCGTACCTGGACCACAGCAGATCCAGGTCGGGATTCCGGTGGGTCACGGAGCAGGCCACGTGGACCGACATGGATGTCACCGCGTGCCGGCTGTGAACCAGCTCGTCCACCTCCAGAGGTCTCGGGTCTTTCTGGCCGAGCTGGGTCAGCGTGAACAAGTATTTCGCGTTGCGGCTCGGACGCATCCTGGCCACCACGCCATCCAGCAGCCCCAGAATGTAGGCCTGGTCGTCGGCCACGATGTGGAAACGGCTGACGTCCCGCAAGTTGTTCTTCTGCAGGCTGGGCCTGTTCAGAGACCGGCTGGGGATGGCGCGCAGCGCCTGGGAGAAGGCTTGGGACAAGTTTTGCTGAGCCCGGCTCATCAGGATACTTGCGTGGATGTTGGACTCCCAGGGAGGGGGGTCGGGCGCTGCCGGCACCTCGCTCATGTGGAGGCACCAGCCCCCATCCACGTAGGCCAGGAGGATCCCGTGAACGGCGGACCATTGCTGGTAGTGATCGAATTCCCTGGCGTGTTTTCTGAGGATGGGCCAGGTCCTAAGCGGCCCCTTCGCCGACGCCTCGGGCAGCAAAAGGTAGTGGATGCGTGCCTTGATGGACTGGAGGTTTGCCAACACCATCACCACGCCATCCACGTCGTGGCTGAACTTGAGCTGGTCGAGCTCATCCGCTTCGGAGGGGTGGATGGCCAGGACCAGGTCCTCGGCATGGAGAAAGGCCTCCCAGTCGCCGTTGTACGGCTCAACCAAGTCCAGCAGGGCCTGGCAGTTAGAGGAGGCCGCGTCCGAGAGCGCCATGTGGACTACTACAGCACGCGGTGAAACGAAGACAAGAGAACGGGCTTCTAAGGAGAAGAGTTCTCTTCCAAGTCGCAGCGAGAATGAGCTCAATAACTCACTCAAAGTATTGTTTTAAGAACAGTTTTAGAACAGTTTGGAAATGGAACTTCAGAACTCAAAATTAAAAAAAAAACAACAACTCACATGCAAATAAATAAATGAATAAATAAATAAACAAATAAAGTGACAGACACTACAAGATGAACTGTATACCTTGCACTTACCAGGAAGTCACCGGAACAGCAGCTATATATATATATATATATATATATATATATATATATATATATATATGTGTATATATGTATATGTATATATAAGTATATATAAGTATACGTATATATGTATATATATATACGTATATGTGTGTATATATATATATATATATATATATATATATATATATATATATATATGTCTATATATATATATAGAGAGAGAGAGAGAGAGAGAGAGAGAGCGAGAGAGAGAGATGTGTATATATTCCTGTAAACAGGTTAGAAATGTTAGTCAGATGGACAGAGTCAAATGTGCATGCCTGCTTTCACCAAATCGCTGGCTATCTTTGTTCACAAATTACATTCAGGATAAATCCCATCACTAAATACTGTTTGCATTGTCCTTTAATTAGTATTTACCCAGCATCAACAACACTGTCTTTTTTTCCCCATCTATCGAGACCAGGGGTCGGCAAACACATACACCGTTTTTTGGAATCCCCGTGAATAAAAACTTCAAAAATCCGCTTTATTACTTACATCAAAGCGACGAAACGTAATTCCTAAATATTTTAAGGAAGATAAACTTGAGGCGGCATCGCGCAACTGACTGGCCATGCGGTGCGTCATTTTCGACTGGATGAACTGTAGGGAAAAGGAACGTTTCATCATGACGCCTCATTATGTATTCGTAGTTAACTCAATCATTTTGATAGCGGGCTTATATAGCTATTATGGATACATGCGGCATGTGTTGCCTTCGCTATAAGGCTTTTCATTGTTTTGCGGCTCCAGACATATTTGTTTTTTGGGCCCGATATGGCTCTTTCAACATTTTTGGTTGCCGACCCCTGTTCTAGGAGTGTTGTACGTTCACGTTGGTCATGAAAACTTCACAATTATTCAATATCGTTTCAAATACAATAACCGTTCTGTCCTCATCGCTCTGATTCCATTTGACTTCAAAATATCACGTTCTGTAAGGTGTATCACTTGTCTGCAACACTATCCCCCCCCCCCCCCCCCCCCTTAGCTTGCATCAAAAGTGTTATTTTGTTGTTGACTTCAAAATATCACGTTCTGTAAGGTGTATCACTTGTCTGCAACACTATCCCCCCCCCCCACCCTAGCTTGCATCAAAAGTGCTATTTTGTTGTTGTTGTTGTTGTTTTGTTTTTTGTTTTTTCATATAAAGATGCCAATAGCGTCACAAGGACTCGTACAGCACAGTACCAGTATACCAGTATATACAACATATTTACACCGGTGCATTAAATGCGTTAAATGACGGAACAACGCCATCGTGTGGAGGACAATGGCGTTATATTTGTGTCAGACAATGGCGTTATATTTGTGCCACAATTTCGAGCGCGAGGGAAAAACAAAGAAACAAACAAAAAAAGAATGGAGCGGAGAAGATCAAACTGAGCGAGAGTGAAAACAGATTTTGAGCGTAGACGAAAACAGTATCGAAAAGGACTTTCTCGCTCAAAATTCCGGTCGATGGGAGCTTGTAAAAGCGCATTGGATGAGAGCTGGCTCTCCGAGGGCTCTCCGTGTTGAGCCAACGCGAGGTTGAGCGGGGGTGGGAGGGATGGGGGGTATCGCGAGCGGGGGGGGGGGGGGGGGGGGGGGGGGGTATCGCGAGCGAGCAAAAAGGAATGTTGAGCGAGCAACTTCATTCAACGGTGTTCAAAATCCACCGGCGCTCGCTCAATCTCTTGTCGTTGGGCACTCAATAGGTTTTCTTTTTCATTCCTGCCCGCAGCATCAGTTTTTTCGCCTTTATTTTTCAAAGGTTTCTTTTGTTTTGGTTTGGATTTTTTTTTTTTCCTCGCGTAGAAGACGCCATGTTGCCGAAGTCACAAGAAGCACAGCGGGGGGCCGGGGGAGTGTCGCAAGCGAGCAAAAAACAATGTCGGGCGAGCAACTTCTTTTTCTGTTTTCAATATCCGCCGGCGCTCGCGCAAACTCTTGTCGTTGGGCACTCAATAGGTTCTCTTTTTCATTCCTGCCCGCAGCATCAGTTTTTTCGCCTTTATTTTTCAAAGGTTTCTTTTGTTTTGGTTTGGATTTTTTTTTTTTCCTCGCGTAGAAGACGCCATGTTGCCGAAGTCACAAGAAGCACAGCGGGGGGCCGGGGGCGTGTCGCAAGCGAGCAAAAAACAATGTCGGGCGAGCAACTTCTTTTTCTGTTTTCAATATCCGCCGGCGCTCGCGCAAACTCTTGTCGTTGGGCACTCAATAGGTTCTCTTTTTAAGTCTCTTTTTTGCTTTTCGTCTTTTTCTTCCGCGCTCGCAATCGTGGAACAAATGCAACGCCGTAGAAGGCCCCAATGTTACCGGGGCCACACCTACTTTTCCTTTTCTACGAGCCTATTTAGCGTACGAATTCGACAGCAAGATACACACAAACGTGACGTAAGAATAGAGTGATTTGTGATGTGTGAAGGAGTACCCACCAGTAAACAGCTTCGAAATGTTAGACGAATGCAGGCAGGGAAACGAGCACGACTTCTTTCTCCAGGTAGCGGGGGGCGATATGAGGGGATATCGTCTGCGCATGCGTGTAGGGCCTCTCGCACGACGTCAGGATGACTCAAAGCCAAGTTTGGAGAGAGGTAAACAGCATTACTGTCACCTGGTGTACAAAACACGTATTGCTCTTGGAACGAATACAAAAGCAAATCACTGAGACTGGGGCCTTCATAGAAGAATGAATATGATGGGCACACTTTGAAACTACTGAAACCGAATAAAACAGTCACACTAATGTGACGACGCTTCAGTGGGCATCACATATACTACACTCAATAGAGATTTCTCTTATTACAATGAACTCCGTTCCTCAACGAGACGTGTGAGCAGTTGCACTAAACACTCCAACAATCAGTTATTTTTGTCTTCCTCTAACCACCGGGTCCCCTAACTACACTCCTCAATTCACTGCAATACAACATGTTGCCGAATCGTCGGTCAACCGGACGAATCTGTCTTCCACAGTTCACAATTTTGATACAATACCTACATACCTAATTCTATTTTTTTTTTTTTTTTTATCAATAAGCCAATATTTCAATTGCACTGGGCAGCGTTGACATGCCAACAGCGTATCGTAATGTGTGATCTACTATCCGCTATTCTGTTGCTCTTATTTAATAAAGGAATGTCTGTTTTGGTGCGCTTATTGATATGAGAGTAGTCTTCGTTGCAACAGGTCACCTACCCGTGTTTTTCCATTCAACAGGTCCCGCCCCGCTAATTCAAACGCGACCGCCCCGCCCCCCCCCCCCCCGCCCCCCCACCCCCCACACACCAATGAAGTGGGCTTGGCTCTACCATGTATTTAAACTTTGCGACTGAGAGTAAACTCTTCACTTTGTTCCATGCTCTGCGACCAGAGGACCTCCAGCTTTAAGCGCATCTTCACCTGGACCGACAATGGCTTCACCTTCATCGAGAAGCTTGCAGTAAGCGTCACCTATTTCTTTTAAAGTCAAGGGGAAAAAAATACCTGTTAGTTAAACGGGTTGCATTGTTTGGCGTTGGGGGGGGGGGGCTTTCAAACTTTGCACACACTGGCAGCAACAGCTATTGCAAAATGGTAAACGTGCACGTGAGGAAAAACTGATGTTTTCCATCAGTCAGTGACTGATGTGGGTTTTCATCCCTCTTGATATGGGTCATTTTATTAGAACAAAAGAAGAGAGGCTTGAACTTGTACAACTGCCTAAACGAGATATGATTCACTTTTAAGCTTCGCTTTGCTCCCTTCCTCCGTGTCTAACCCCACTTGCGTTCATTTAATTTAGAGGACGTCTACCCAACCGGGCCTACGTCTACTGCCGGCGCTGTCGCAAGCCCCAAGATAAGCTCTCCGTTCACCTGGCTCGTGTGTGCATGAAAGGCAGCACGCGGGAGGAAATTGAGGTGGAGACCCGCGAGGCCAAGGCCTCCACCAAGAACTGGCTGCGGAGTGCACGGTGCTGGGACTACGGCGACCTCGTGGACATTTTGCCCCACCGGCCCAGCCGCATGCGGATGCTGCAGGCGCTAAAGGACCGGGACTTCTACATCTTGAACGAGCCGGAAGACTCCGGCATGCTTCCGGAGGGTGAGGATGCTGCCACTGGGGGCGTCTCCGCTCCGGCCCCCCCCGGTGACCCGGCGTCCAAAAGGAAGAGAGGCGACGATGAGCTTTCCACCACCTCTTCCTCCAGCCAGGAGCATGACGACAGGGCCAATGATCCTTCCTGGAGCAAGTGAGTACATCGAAAGCAATGAAAAGTCAAAGTATGAAACGTTGTTACAAGTCGTATTTATTTATTTATTTGTGTTCTTTTCATTTTTTTTCCTCCTTCCCCCTTGCTCTCGCTCCGTCGCTTTACAGGAGACGCCGCGGCAGCCGGGCGAGCGTGAGGACGAACATGCAGGAAGCTGGGCTGTATGAGAAATTCGGTGAAGACTGTCCTCTCATCTGCAATTTCAAGGAGTACCTGAAACACAGCGTGCGTTTGGAAAATTGCCAGCAGGAGGTAAAACTTCTTCCGCAGAGTAATGTGTGCCTTCTCCAGTCGAATCGCCATCGAATGTTTCACTGGTTGCGTTTTCTCCCATCACCTCTAGGTGGACAACGTAGCACGCTTCCTGAAGTACCTGCAACCGGACAAGACTGTGCCAGACACCAGCTTTTTGACCAAGAGCAAAGAGACCGCGGAATACTTCACGGGTCTGAGGCGCACAGGCATGGCGGCGCCAAGCGTTGCCAACTACATCAGGAGTATGATGCGCTTTGTGGAGTTCCTTTACAGGGAGGACGCGCCCGAGAACACGCCGCAGGCCGACGAACAGAGGAGCCATGTGTCTGCGTACCGGAATTGTCTGGCCACTTTGTCCAGGACGATTCGTGAGGCCACCAGCAAAAGACACCGCAGCATCGAGTAAGTTTCCCTGATTGCATTCACAAGAGGTGTGTGGCATTAAACAGTGTGCGCGCGAGCGCGCGTCTGCGTCTGCGTGTGTGTGTGTGTGTGTGTGTGTGGGGGGGGGCATTAATTATCATGAATTCGACAATCATTAATCCCTGGCTTGTTCCTCACATACAACAGCGTGACGCGGGGCTCCAAGACAGTGCGGGAGTGCCAGGCGATCCTGCGCGTGGCCAAGGAGGCGTTCCTTGCCACGCACAGACAGTTAGGAAAAGATGTGGCCCTGAGCGAGAAGGACAGAACCATGTACCGGTACTACTGCGAAGCCGTGCTGGTGCTGAGGCATTTCCAGTGCCCGCGCGCAGTGGAAGGAATGATGGTGAGTGAGCTGACGTGATTTTTTTTTTTTTTTTTTAAATACCATTGCTTTGGTGGGCATGTTTGACTCCGTTTTTCTATTTGTCTCAGGCAAACGAGTGGGTCAATCGCCAACCCGCGGGTGGAAGGGTCCTTGTTGGGGTCAGCGAGCACAAGACTCCAACCTTGCAAACGGCCACCTTCGCGCTCACTCCTGAGGAAGACGATGTAAGTCTTTTGTTCTTTCAGCCTCATTTGCAAGCGGGGTCCAGGCAAACGGACACGGGTACAGCAACTGCCGCCGTTAATTGTTTGACAGTCAGGTAATGAACATTGTGTTTACACAGTGGCTGCAGCGGTACTACCAGTGGATCAGGCCCCAATGTGTGTCCGCCAGCACCTCGGAGGAAAATGGCCGCTTCTTCGTCACGGCCTGCGGGAAACCCGTCAGCTGCGTGGCAACTGACCTCGCCCGGCTGCACGAATAGTGAGTACATGAACTTGTGGATCCGAGCGTTGCCGCAAACAAGCCCGCATCGCCGTTGACATTGCCGTCGCCTTTTCTTCCCCAGCCACAAAGTCAAGGTTTCCACTAGCCAGGAGGTGCGCCGGGCTGTCGAGAACGAGGCGGCCGTTGCCTTTTCCGAGAGGCAGCTGCAGGAGGTCAGGCAATATTTGGCCTACCCCACTGCAGTCGGTGGACAGCAGAGGATGCAGGGTCCCGCCTCTGTGGTCCAGGCGGCCATTTTGCTAGACCGGCTGGCCGGGTGAGTTTTCCAGACCAGCGCCATGGCGAGAGCACTGCACGAGCAACGTTTTAAAGCACATCGCCTCTTTGCTTTACAGTGACTTGCCGCCAAGCAGGCCACCCTCCGTGGAAGCGGGGACATCTGCGCAGGAAGCGGGGACGTCTGCACAGGAAGCTGAATTAGCCCGCTTCATCCGCTGCTTCCCCGTGACCATTGATGGGAAGGCGCCAGGAAAGTGGGACATGGTCAGGGCTGGCTTCTCCAAAGACAAGGTGTTCTACGACAAGTGGCGGGCTTGTCAAAGATGCCAACGCCGGGACTACATCCTGTGTAAGTATGGCATTGGACGTGGAAGCAATGCTGTTATCTTTCCGTGTTGTCGGGGCAAACAGCTTAAAGTTCACGTTTCTTTTCAGCCCAATTTTGTCAGAAGAGGCCGACCCTGGAGCAGGTGGCGAGGCAGATCAGGAGGGCGGGCTGGACGTCTAACCATCCGGACGCAGAATCCGTTCACAACGGATGGAAGCCGCCCTCCAGGCTGATGGTAGAGACCGACTCGCGGATTGCGGCGTTGGTTTCGGGTCAGCGCTGGAAGGGTCTCGTCATCAAGGACTTCCTTGGGGACAAACACCTGGGTAAGATGGCGCCCCCCCCCCCCCCCCCCCCCCCCCCCCGCCTCTCTCCTCGGGAGCAGCATTATTTGGCTAGATCTCATTGTGGAGTTCCCCTCTTGTCTACAGGTGTGGTCGCATCGAAGCCCTTTTTTAAAGGCGATGTGGTTTGCGACTACCACGGCCCAATCATTTCAAATGAGGAAGGACTGCGGATGATGGAGGACCCCGACATCCAACCTGGATACTTGTTTTTCTTCAAAGGAGGCGGCAAGCCAATCTGCATCGATGCTCAGACGTTCCCTTGCCCATGTCACCCAGGACAACAAACGTACGGGCGCCTCATCAACCATTCCAGGAAGCGCGCCAACCTTAAGCCGTGCCAATGTCTGCTCACGGTTGACGGCGAGGAACGCTACTGTATCCTGTTCAAGGCAATGAGGGACATTACAGTGGATGAAGAACTGCTCTTTGACTATGGGGTTCAAAGGAAATCTTTTAAGGGGGAAGGACTTGACCTGGAGTGGCTCGATAGCTAATGGTAAATAGTCTGTGTGTGTATATATGTAAAAATGTATGTATATATATATATATATATATATCTACACTTTTTTTCCCACTGTACAAGCACATGTCTTTTTTTTTTTTCTTAATAAAGGCATGCGTATTTTGGTGTACATTCTATAATTGCCTCTTGCCAATAAAAGACTATACTTTCTTTCCCAGCAAACCATCACCTTCTTTCTTTCGTCGGTTTTGTTTTTATTTTATTTATTTATTTTTTTAATAAAGGCATGAACATTTTGGTGTACGTTCTATACCTAGTGCCTTTTGCCAATAAAAACCGGCACGTTCTTTCCCAGCAGTCCGTCACCGTCTTTCTTTCAATTCCAGCAATCTTGAAAGTGATCAGTGTGGTAGTTATTCTCTTCTTACATGATGGGAGACGACTGAGTGGTACCTATTCAACCAGGGAGGATTTGTCGTGCCAGGAGCGTCAATGGACGAAATACTGCAGTCGAAGAAAAAAATAAATATTTCTGCATATACATGTATGTATGTATGTATGTATGTATGTATGTATGCGGAAATATTTAATTTTTTCCTCGAGTGCAGTATTACGTACAGTATTAAGATAATATATATATATATATATATATATATATATATATATATATATATATATATATATATATATATGTGTGTGTGTGTGTGATGCGTGTGCGTTTGTAGCCAAAGGAAAAAAAAAACATGTACCTACACGTCTACATATGTCAACGTATACATACATAAATACATAAATATGCAAGGCTCGCTTTGTTGCCCTCTTGCCGACAAATTCGGTAGGGCCGCGGCGGCCCCGGCAAAGTTTTGCATTGTACCGTAGAGGATCAGTGTCACATGAACTACGACAGTTATGCGTATAAAGTGCCCGACGTACACGTGTGACGCAAAAAAAAGCTGTACGTATAGCGAGAGAACGTGTAAATGCATGAAGTTGGGTTTTTTGTTCCCCCCTACAATGTATATATATATATATATATATATATATATATATATATATATATATATATATATATATATATATATATATATATATATATATATATATACATTTATTTATGTAAATATAAGCATATAAAGTGTCCGCATACACGTGTGACAAAAAAAAGAGCTGATACCTGATTCCAGGTTCACCGTGGGATCGAGCATCATCCCTACAATTGCCTTGACAGGATTTATCCCATTGAAGAAAGTAAAATGCTTTAAAAATATTTTTTTGTGTTTATTACAGTGTCTAGAACATGTAGCTATTATGGAAAATGTGCGAAACTGTACGTATAGCGAGAGGACATGTAAATGTATGAAATTGGGATTTTTTTATTCCCTGCAAAATGTAACGACAGAATTTAGAGGCCAAATTATTGTGACGACACGACAATTATGGCCGTTCACTTGTACAGCGCCGTTCTTCCTTCGGCACTCACAGGGATTCAATTTGACTAGTCGGGGGATCGAACCCGGGCCCTCTCGGCCGGGGGGTGGAGCACTACTCCACCGAGCAATGTCGCCGCGACTTGGATAGCACCTCTGCAATGACAGCTTCGAGCCCCAGACTCTTAGCCTAGCGTGACCGGCTACTGCGCCCCGCTACTGCGCGTGCGCAACTGTCAGCCTTTTTTTTTTTTTTTTTTTTTTTTTTAAGGCAAATAGTCCCCCCGCCCGTATCTCCCGAACGCAGCATCGCACACCCGTAAAACCCGGGTTCATCGGAACCGGCTCGGCCTCCCGGACGCGACGCTGCCACCCCCGTCCCTCTCGCTCCTTCCTGCGAGGAGATTCGCCATGACACCCGGAACGCCCACTTGCGGCGGGCGCAGCGGCTCGCCGGCCGCAGATTTGGAATCCGGGTGGGATCCTGCTCCGCTTTTGTGCCGCTCTCGTCCACCTGCCGCACTTCCTCGGGACGTCTCCCGCTCCTGCGCGTGCGCAACTGTCAGCCTTTTTTTTTTTCAAGGCAACAAGTCCCCCCGCCCGTATCTCCCGAACGCAGCATCGCCGACCCGTGAAACCCGGGTTCATCGGAACCGGCTCGGCGTCCCGGACGCGACGGTGCCACCCCCGTCCCTCTCGCTCCTTGCTGCGAGGAGTTACGCCATGACACCCGAAACACCCACTTGCGGCGGGCGCAGCGGCTCGCCGACCGCGGATTTGGAATCCGGGTGGAATCCTACCCCGCTTTTGTGCCGCTCTCGTCCACCTGCCGCCCTTCCTTGAGACCTGTCTCTTCCACGACAACTTCAAAGGCTTTCCCACATCAATAACTGACAGTTCTCACGCCAATAACTGGCAGTTCTCACGCCAATTTGCCAACATCTCCCGCCCGTATCTCCCGAACGCAGCATCGCCGACCCGTGAAACCCGGGATCATCGGAACCGGCTCGGCGTCCCGGACGCGACGGTGCCACCCCCGTCCCTCTCGCTCCTTCCTGCGAGGAGATACGCCATGACACCCGGAACGCCCACTTGCGGCGGGCGCAGCGGCTCGCCGATCGCGGATTTGGAATCCGGGTGGAATTCTACCCCGCTTTTATGCCACTCTTGTCCACCTGCCGCCCTTCCTTGGGACGTGTCCATCTCCTGCGCATGCGCAACTGGGAGCCTTTTTTTTTTTTCAAGGCAACAAGTCCCCCCGCCCGTATCTCCCGAACGCAGCATCGCACACCCGTAAAACCCGGGATCATCGGAACCGGCTCGGCCTCCCGGACGCGCCGGTGCCACCCCCGTCCCTCTCGCTCCTTCCTGCGAGGAGGTCACGGACGATATCCGCCTGAGACGTCGGCCCTCCTGCCGCGAGGTTCGCTTTGGCGCCGTCTGGCGGACACTGCGCGTATACAACACAGTGCTGAGGGACCGTCACTTGTGCCTCGATCTCCGAAATCTCCTCTTTTTTTTCGCCAATAAGTGTCCAAATTCGGTCAAAGTCCGACAGACGGGCTCTCCCGGGCACCAAATTTGCCAGTGCCAAACCTCAACCTTCTTTGCTGCGAGTGGCCTTGAGCCCGATGGTGAGGTGCAATAAAACACATGTGGTGTAGGGCCCATGACACCCGGAACGCCCACTTGCGGCGGGCGCAGCGGCTCGCCGACCGCGGATTTGGAATCCGGGTGGAATCCTACCCCGCTTTTGTGCCGCTCTCGTCCACCTGCCGCCCTTCCTCGGGACGTGTCCCGCTACTGCGCCCCGCTACTGCGCGTGCGCAACTGTCAGCCTTTTTTTTTTTTAAGGCAAATAGTCCCCCCGCCCGTATCTCCCGAACGCAGCATCGCACACCCGTAAAATCGGGTTCATCGGAACCGGCTCGGCCTCCCGGACGCGACGGTGCCACCCCCGTCCCTCTCGCTCCTTGCTGCGAGGAGATACGCCACGACCCCCGAAACACCCACTTGCGGCCGGCGCAGCGGCTCGCCGACCGCAGATTTGGAATCCGGGTGGAATCCTACCCCGCTTTTATGCGGCTCTCGTCCACCTGCCGCCCTTCCTTGGGACGTGTCCATCTCCTGCGCATGCGCAACTGGGAGCCTTTTTTTTTTTAAGGCAAATAGTCCCCCCGCCCGTATCTCCCGAGCGCAGCATCGCACACCCGTAAAACCCGGGTTCATCGGAACCGGCTCGGCCTCCCGGACGCGACGGTGCCACCCCCGTCCCTCTCGCTCCTTGCTGCGAGGAGATACGCCACGACCCCCGAAACACCCACTTGCGGCCGGCGCAGCGGCTCGCCGACCGCAGATTTGGAATCCGGGTGGAATTCTACCCCGCTTTTGTGCCGCTCTCGTCCACCTGCCACCTTCCTTCTTAGATGTCGCGTCCGAGACATCTTCAAAAACTTCCCTATTTCCTGCTGATCCAGCAGCCTTCTCCCAGGGCTCGCAAGGCTCGTTTTTGCGCCCTCTTGCGGACACGCCTTGAATGGCAGCGGCCTCCCGGCAGTGCCCCGTCGAAATGATTGGAAACGGCCTTTCGGGGCACCTGGCCAGTGCGAGCGTGCGTCTGAGCGCTCCATTCTATCTGTCCTTCTTTTATTTAATTTTCATATTTCAATTCATAAAGGCATGGATGTTTTGTTGAGCATTTTATTATGATTGCAACATTCATTTAATGTATGTGTGAGCAATTGTGGCTTTTTTTTTTACGCAACAGGTGCCGAGTTCCCCCCCCCCCCCCAAGGCTAACCGTAACCCCCACCCACCCAGTCATGAACCGATTCCCCCCCCCAACACACACACACACCCTGCCGAACTTTCTCTTCCCTTGCGAGTGCTCCTGCGCTCCTGCGCGTGCGCAACTGTCAGCCTTTTTTTTTTTCAAGGCAACAAGTCCCCCCGCCCGTATCTCCCGAACGCAGCATCGCCGACCCGTGAAACCCGGGATCATCGGAACCGGCTCGGCGTCCCGGACGCGACGGTGCCACCCCCGTCCCTCTCGCTCCTTGCTGCGAGGAGTTACGCCATGACACCCGAAACACCCACTTGCGGCGGGCGCAGCGGCTCGCCGACCGCGGATTTGGAATCCGGGTGGAATCCTACCCCGCTTTTGTGCCGCTCTCGTCCACCTGCCGCCCTTCCTTGAGACCTGTCTCTTCCACGACAACTTCAAAGGCTTTCCCACATCAATAACTGACAGTTCTCACGCCAATAACTGGCAGTTCTCACGCCAATTTGCCAACATCTCCCGCCCGTATCTCCCGAACGCAGCATCGCCGACCCGTGAAACCCGGGATCATCGGAACCGGCTCGGCGTCCCGGACGCGACGGTGCCACCCCCGTCCCTCTCGCTCCTTCCTGCGAGGAGATACGCCATGACACCCGGAACGCCCACTTGCGGCGGGCGCAGCGGCTCGCCGATCGCGGATTTGGAATCCGGGTGGAATTCTACCCCGCTTTTATGCCACTCTTGTCCACCTGCCGCCCTTCCTTGGGACGTGTCCATCTCCTGCGCATGCGCAACTGGGAGCCTTTTTTTTTTTTCAAGGCAACAAGTCCCCCCGCCCGTATCTCCCGAACGCAGCATCGCACACCCGTAAAACCCGGGATCATCGGAACCGGCTCGGCCTCCCGGACGCGCCGGTGCCACCCCCGTCCCTCTCGCTCCTTCCTGCGAGGAGGTCACGGACGATATCCGCCTGAGACGTCGGCCCTCCTGCCGCGAGGTTCGCTTTGGCGCCGTCTGGCGGACACTGCGCGTATACAACACAGTGCTGAGGGACCGTCACTTGTGCCTCGATCTCCGAAATCTCCTCTTTTTTTTCGCCAATAAGTGTCCAAATTCGGTCAAAGTCCGACAGACGGGCTCTCCCGGGCACCAAATTTGCCAGTGCCAAACCTCAACCTTCTTTGCTGCGAGTGGCCTTGAGCCCGATGGTGAGGTGCAATAAAACACATGTGGTGTAGGGCCCATGACACCCGGAACGCCCACTTGCGGCGGGCGCAGCGGCTCGCCGACCGCGGATTTGGAATCCGGGTGGAATCCTACCCCGCTTTTGTGCCGCTCTCGTCCACCTGCCGCCCTTCCTCGGGACGTGTCCCGCTACTGCGCCCCGCTACTGCGCGTGCGCAACTGTCAGCCTTTTTTTTTTTTAAGGCAAATAGTCCCCCCGCCCGTATCTCCCGAACGCAGCATCGCACACCCGTAAAATCGGGTTCATCGGAACCGGCTCGGCCTCCCGGACGCGACGGTGCCACCCCCGTCCCTCTCGCTCCTTGCTGCGAGGAGATACGCCACGACCCCCGAAACACCCACTTGCGGCCGGCGCAGCGGCTCGCCGACCGCAGATTTGGAATCCGGGTGGAATCCTACCCCGCTTTTATGCGGCTCTCGTCCACCTGCCGCCCTTCCTTGGGACGTGTCCATCTCCTGCGCATGCGCAACTGGGAGCCTTTTTTTTTTTAAGGCAAATAGTCCCCCCGCCCGTATCTCCCGAGCGCAGCATCGCACACCCGTAAAACCCGGGTTCATCGGAACCGGCTCGGCCTCCCGGACGCGACGGTGCCACCCCCGTCCCTCTCGCTCCTTGCTGCGAGGAGATACGCCACGACCCCCGAAACACCCACTTGCGGCCGGCGCAGCGGCTCGCCGACCGCAGATTTGGAATCCGGGTGGAATTCTACCCCGCTTTTGTGCCGCTCTCGTCCACCTGCCACCTTCCTTCTTAGATGTCGCGTCCGAGACATCTTCAAAAACTTCCCTATTTCCTGCTGATCCAGCAGCCTTCTCCCAGGGCTCGCAAGGCTCGTTTTTGCGCCCTCTTGCGGACACGCCTTGAATGGCAGCGGCCTCCCGGCAGTGCCCCGTCGAAATGATTGGAAACGGCCTTTCGGGGCACCTGGCCAGTGCGAGCGTGCGTCTGAGCGCTCCATTCTATCTGTCCTTCTTTTATTTAATTTTCATATTTCAATTCATAAAGGCATGGATGTTTTGTTGAGCATTTTATTATGATTGCAACATTCATTTAATGTATGTGTGAGCAATTGTGGCTTTTTTTTTTACGCAACAGGTGCCGAGTTCCCCCCCCCCCCCCCAAGGCTAACCGTAACCCCCACCCACCCAGTCATGAACCGATTCCCCCCCCCAACACACACACACACCCTGCCGAACTTTCTCTTCCCTTGCGAGTGCTCCTGCGCTCCTGCGCGTGCGCAACTGTCAGCCTTTTTTTTTTTCAAGGCAACAAGTCCCCCCGCCCGTATCTCCCGAACGCAGCATCGCCGACCCGTGAAACCCGGGATCATCGGAACCGGCTCGGCGTCCCGGACGCGACGGTGCCACCCCCGTCCCTCTCGCTCCTTCCTGCGAGGAGATACGCCATGACACCCGGAACGCCCACTTGCGGCGGGCGCAGCGGCTCGCCGATCGCGGATTTGGAATCCGGGTGGAATTCTACCCCGCTTTTATGCCACTCTTGTCCACCTGCCGCCCTTCCTTGGGACGTGTCCATCTCCTGCGCATGCGCAACTGGGAGCCTTTTTTTTTTTTCAAGGCAACAAGTCCCCCCGCCCGTATCTCCCGAACGCAGCATCGCACACCCGTAAAACCCGGGATCATCGGAACCGGCTCGGCCTCCCGGACGCGACGCTGCCACCCCCGTCCCTCTCGCTCCTTGCTGCGAGGAGATACGCCACGACCCCCGAAACACCCACTTGCGGCCGGCGCAGCGGCTCGCCGACCGCAGATTTGGAATCCGGGTGGAATTCTACCCCGCTTTTGTGCCGCTCTCGTCCACCTGCCGCCCTTCCTCGGGACGTGTCCCGCTACTGCGCCCCGCTACTGCGCGTGCGCAACTGTCAGCCTTTTTTTTTTTTTAAGGCAAATAGTCCCCCCGCCCGTATCTCCCGAACGCAGCATCGCACACCCGTAAAATCGGGTTCATCGGAACCGGCTCGGCCTCCCGGACGCGACGGTGCCACCCCCGTCCCTCTCGCTCCTTGCTGCGAGGAGATACGCCATGACCCCCGAAAAACCCACTTGCGGCCGGCGCAGCGGCTCGCCGACCGCAGATTTGGAATCCGGGTGGAATCCTACCCCGCTTTTATGCGGCTCTCGTCCACCTGCCGCCCTTCCTTCTTAGATGTCGCGTCCGAGACATCTTCAAAAACTTCCCTATTTCCTGCTGATCCAGCAGCCTTCTCCCAGGGCTCGCAAGGCTCGTTTTTGCGCCCTCTTTTACCCTATTTGGCTTTTGCTCGTTCTCATTAAAGGCATGGATGTTTGGTTGTGCATTTTATTATGATTGCAACATTCATTCAATGTATGTGTGTGCAATTGTGGCTTTTTTTTTTAACGCAAAAGGTCCCGAGTCCCCCCCCCCCCCCCCCCCCACACACACACACACACACACTAGCACACCCTGCCGAACTTTCTCTCCCCTTGCGAGTGCTCCGCGGGCCTGCGCGTGCGCAACTGTGAGCCTTTTTTTTTAAGCCAACAAGTCCCCCCCGCCCGTATCTCCCGAACGCAGCATCGCACACCCGTGTCCCGCTACTGCGCGTGCGCAACTGTCAGCCTTTTTTTTTTTTTTTTTTTTTTTTTAAGGCAAATAGTCCCCCCGCCCGTATCTCCCGAACGCAGCATCGCCGACCCGTAAAACCCGGGTTCATCGGAACCGGCTCGGCCTCCCGGACGCGACGGTGCCAGCCCCGTCCCTCTCGCTCCTTCCTGCGAGGAGATACGCCATGACACCCGGAACGCCCACTTGCGGCCGGCGCAGCGGCGCGCCGACCGCAGATTTGGAATCCGGGTGGGATCCTGCTCCGCTTTTGTGCCGCTCTCGACCACCTGCCGCCCTTCCTCGGGACGTCTCCCGCTCCTGCGCGTGCGCAACTGTGAGCCTTTTTCTTTTTTTTTTTTAAGGCAACAAGTGCCCCCGCCCGTATCTCCCGAACGCAGCATCGCCGACCCGTAAAACCCGGGTTCATCGGAACCGGCTCGGCCTCCCGGACGCGCCGGTGCCACCCCCGTCCCTCTCGCTCCTTCCTGCGAGGAGGTCACGGACGATATCCGCCTGAGACGTCGGCCCTCCTGCCGCGAGGTTCGCTTTGGCGCCGTCTGGCGGACACTGCGCGTATACAACACAGTGCTGAGGGACCGTCACTTGTGCCTCGATCTCCGAAATCTCCTCTTTTTTTTCGCCAATAAGTGTCCAAATTCGGTCAAAGTCCGACAGACGGGCTCTCCCGGGCACCAAATTTGCCAGTGCCAAACCTCAACCTTCTTTGCTGCGAGTGGCCTTGAGCCCGATGGTGAGGTGCAATAAAACACATGTGGTGTAGGGCCCATGACACCCGGAACGCCCACTTGCGGCGGGCGCAGCGGCTCGCCGACCGCGGATTTGGAATCCGGGTGGAATCCTACCCCGCTTTTGTGCCGCTCTCGTCCACCTGCCGCCCTTCCTCGGGACGTGTCCCGCTACTGCGCCCCGCTACTGCGCGTGCGCAACTGTCAGCCTTTTTTTTTTTTTAAGGCAAATAGTCCCCCCGCCCGTATCTCCCGAACGCAGCATCGCACAGCCGTAAAATCGGGTTCATCGGAACCGGCTCGGCCTCCCGGACGCGACGGTGCCACCCCCGTCCCTCTCGCTCCTTGCTGCGAGGAGATACGCCATGACCCCCGAAACACCCACTTGCGGCCGGCGCAGCGGCTCGCCGACCGCAGATTTGGAATCCGGGTGGAATCCTACCCCGCTTTTATGCGGCTCTCGTCCACCTGCCGCCCTTCCTTGGGACGTGTCCATCTCCTGCGCATGCGCAACTGTCAGCCTTTTTTTTTTTTAAGGCAAATAGTCCCCCCGCCCGTATCTCCCGAACGCAGCATCGCACACCCGTAAACCCAGGATCATCGGAACCGGCTCGGCCTCCCGGACGCGACGCTGCCACCCCCGTCCCTCTCGCTCCTTGCTGCGAGGAGATACGCCACGACCCCCGAAACACCCACTTGCGGCCGGCGCAGCGGCTCGCCGACCGCAGATTTGGAATCCGGGTGGAATCCTACCCCGCTTTTATGCGGCTCTCGTCCACCTGCCGCCCTTCCTTGGGACGTGTCCATCTCCTGCGCATGCGCAACTGTCAGCCTTTTTTTTTTTTAAGGCAAATAGTCCCCCCGCCCGTATCTCCCGAGCGCAGCATCGCACACCCGTAAAACCCGGGTTCATCGGAACCGGCTCGGCCTCCCGGACGCGACGGTGCCACCCCCGTCCCTCTCGCTCCTTGCTGCGAGGAGATACGCCACGACCCCCGAAACACCCACTTGCGGCCGGCGCAGCGGCTCGCCGACCGCAGATTTGGAATCCGGGTGGAATTCTACCCCGCTTTTGTGCCGCTCTCGTCCACCTGCCACCTTCCTTCTTAGATGTCGCGTCCGAGACATCTTCAAAAACTTCCCTATTTCCTAACCCTAACCCTAACCCTAACCCTAACCCTAACCCTAACCCTAACCCTAACCCTAACCCTAACCCTAACCCTAACCCTAACCCTAACCCTAACCCTAACCCTAACCCTAACCCTAACCCTAACCCTCTAACCCTAACCCTAACCCTAACCCTAACCCTAACCCTAACCCTAACCCTAACCCTAACCCTAACCCTAACCCTAACCCTAACCCTAACCCTAACCCTAACCCTAACCCTAACCCTAACCCTAACCCTAACCCTAACCCTCTGAAACCCGGGATCATCGGAACCGGCTCGGCGTCCCGGACGCGACGGTGCCACCCCCGTCCCTCTCGCTCCTTCCTGCGAGGAGATACGCCATGACACCCGGAACGCCCACTTGCGGCGGGCGCAGCGGCTCGCCGATCGCGGATTTGGAATCCGGGTGGAATTCTACCCCGCTTTTATGCCACTCTTGTCCACCTGCCGCCCTTCCTTGGGACGTGTCCATCTCCTGCGCATGCGCAACTGGGAGCCTTTTTTTTTTTTCAAGGCAACAAGTCCCCCCGCCCGTATCTCCCGAACGCAGCATCGCACACCCGTAAAACCCGGGATCATCGGAACCGGCTCGGCCTCCCGGACGCGACGCTGCCACCCCCGTCCCTCTCGCTCCTTGCTGCGAGGAGATACGCCACGACCCCCGAAACACCCACTTGCGGCCGGCGCAGCGGCTCGCCGACCGCAGATTTGGAATCCGGGTGGAATTCTACCCCGCTTTTGTGCCGCTCTCGTCCACCTGCCACCTTCCTTCTTAGATGTCGCGTCCGAGACATCTTCAAAAACTTCCCTATTTCCTGCTGATCCAGCAGCCTTCTCCCAGGGCTCGCAAGGCTCGTTTTTGCGCCCTCTTGCGGACACGCCTTGAATGGCAGCGGCCTCCCGGCAGTGCCCCGTCGAAATGATTGGAAACGGCCTTTCGGGGCACCTGGCCAGTGCGAGCGTGCGTCTGAGCGCTCCATTCTATCTGTCCTTCTTTTATTTAATTTTCATATTTCAATTCATAAAGGCATGGATGTTTTGTTGAGCATTTTATTATGATTGCAACATTCATTTAATGTATGTGTGAGCAATTGTGGCTTTTTTTTTTACGCAACAGGTGCCGAGTTCCCCCCCCCCCTCAAGGCTAACCGTAACCCCCACCCACCCAGTCATGAACCGATTCCCCCCCCCAACACACACACACACCCTGCCGAACTTTCTCTTCCCTTGCGAGTGCTCCTGCGCTCCTGCGCATGCGCAACTGTCAGCCTTTTTTTTTTTCAAGGCAACAAGTCCCCCCGCCCGTATCTCCCGAACGCAGCATCGCCGACCCGTGAAACCCGGGATCATCGGAACCGGCTCGGCGTCCCGGACGCGACGGTGCCACCCCCGTCCCTCTCGCTCCTTCCTGCGAGGAGATACGCCATGACACCCGGAACGCCCACTTGCGGCGGGCGCAGCGGCTCGCCGATCGCGGATTTGGAATCCGGGTGGAATTCTACCCCGCTTTTATGCCACTCTTGTCCACCTGCCGCCCTTCCTTGGGACGTGTCCATCTCCTGCGCATGCGCAACTGGGAGCCTTTTTTTTTTTTCAAGGCAACAAGTCCCCCCGCCCGTATCTCCCGAACGCAGCATCGCACACCCGTAAAACCCGGGATCATCGGAACCGGCTCGGCCTCCCGGACGCGACGCTGCCACCCCCGTCCCTCTCGCTCCTTGCTGCGAGGAGATACGCCACGACCCCCGAAACACCCACTTGCGGCCGGGGCAGCGGCTCGCCGACCGCAGATTTGGAATCCGGGTGGAATCCTACCCCGCTTTTGTGCCGCTCTCGTCCACCTGCCGCCCTTCCTCGGGACGTGTCCCGCTACTGCGCCCCGCTACTGCGCGTGCGCAACTGTCAGCCTTTTTTTTTTTTTAAGGCAAATAGTCCCCCCGCCCGTATCTCCCGAACGCAGCATCGCACACCCGTAAAATCGGGTTCATCGGAACCGGCTCGGCCTCCCGGACGCGACGGTGCCACCCCCGTCCCTCTCGCTCCTTGCTGCGAGGAGATACGCCATGACCCCCGAAACACCCACTTGCGGCCGGCGCAGCGGCTCGCCGACCGCAGATTTGGAATCCGGGTGGAATCCTACCCCGCTTTTATGCGGCTCTCGTCCACCTGCCGCCCTTCCTTCTTAGATGTCGCGTCCGAGACATCTTCAAAAACTTCCCTATTTCCTGCTGATCCAGCAGCCTTCTCCCAGGGCTCGCAAGGCTCGTTTTTGCGCCCTCTTTTACCCTATTTGGCTTTTGCTCGTTCTCATTAAAGGCATGGATGTTTGGTTGTGCATTTTATTATGATTGCAACATTCATTCAATGTATGTGTGTGCAATTGTGGCTTTTTTTTTTAACGCAAAAGGTCCCGAGTTCCCCCCCCCCCCCCCCCCCACACACACACACACACACACTAGCACACCCTGCCGAACTTTCTCTCCCCTTGCGAGTGCTCCGCGGGCCTGCGCGTGCGCAACTGTGAGCCTTTTTTTTTAAGCCAACAAGTCCCCCCCGCCCGTATCTCCCGAACGCAGCATCGCACACCCGTGTCCCGCTACTGCGCGTGCGCAACTGTCAGCCTTTTTTTTTTTTTTTTTTTTTTTTTAAGGCAAATAGTCCCCCCGCCCGTATCTCCCGAACGCAGCATCGCACACCCGTAAAACCCGGGTTCATCGGAACCGGCTCGGCCTCCCGGACGCGACGCTGCCACCCCCGTCCCTCTCGCTCCTTCCTGCGAGGAGATACGCCATGACACCCGGAACGCCCACTTGCGGCGGGCGCAGCGGCTCGCCGGCCGCAGATTTGGAATCCGGGTGGGATCCTGCTCCGCTTTTGTGCCGCTCTCGTCCACCTGCCGCACTTCCTCGGGACGTCTCCCGCTCCTGCGCGTGCGCAACTGTGAGCCTTTTTCTTTTTTATTTAAGGCAACAAGTCCCCCCGCCCGTATCTCCCGAACGCAGCATCGCCGACCCGTAAAACCCGGGTTCATCGGAACCGGCTCGGCCTCCCGGACGCGACGGTGCCACCCCCGTCCCTCTCGCTCCTTCCTGCGAGGAGATACGCCATGACACCCGGAACGCCCACTTGCGGCCGGCGCAGCGGCTCGCCGACCGCAGATTTGGAATCCGGGTGGGATCCTGCTCCGCTTTTGTGCCGCTCTCGACCACCTGCCGCCCTTCCTCGGGACGTCTCCCGCTCCTGCGCGTGCGCAACTGTGAGCCTTTTTCTTTTTTTTTTTTAAGGCAACAAGTGCCCCCGCCCGTATCTCCCGAACGCAGCATCGCCGACCCGTAAAACCCGGGTTCATCGGAACCGGCTCGGCCTCCCGGACGCGACGGTGCCAGCCCCGTCCCTCTCGCTCCTTCCTGCGAGGAGATACGCCATGACACCCGGAACGCCCACTTGCGGCCGGCGCAGCGGCGCGCCGACCGCAGATTTGGAATCCGGGTGGGATCCTGCTCCGCTTTTGTGCCGCTCTCGACCACCTGCCGCCCTTCCTCGGGACGTCTCCCGCTCCTGCGCGTGCGCAACTGTGAGCCTTTTTCTTTTTTTTTTTTAAGGCAACAAGTGCCCCCGCCCGTATCTCCCGAACGCAGCATCGCCGACCCGTAAAACCCGGGTTCATCGGAACCGGCTCGGCCTCCCGGACGCGCCGGTGCCACCCCCGTCCCTCTCGCTCCTTCCTGCGAGGAGGTCACGGACGATATCCGCCTGAGACGTCGGCCCTCCTGCCGCGAGGTTCGCTTTGACGCCGTCTGGCGGACACTGCGCGTATACAACACAGTGCTGAGGGACCGTCACTTGTGCCTCGATCTCCGAAATCTCCTCTTTTTTTTCGCCAATAAGTGTCCAAATTCGGTCAAAGTCCGACAGACGGGCTCTCCCGGGCACCAAATTTGCCAGTGCCAAACCTCAACCTTCTTTGCTGCGAGTGGCCTTGAGCCCGATGGTGAGGTGCAATAAAACACATGTGGTGTAGGGCCCATGACACCCGGAACGCCCACTTGCGGCGGGCGCAGCGGCTCGCCGACCGCGGATTTGGAATCCGGGTGGAATCCTACCCCGCTTTTGTGCCGCTCTCGTCCACCTGCCGCCCTTCCTCGGGACGTGTCCCGCTACTGCGCCCCGCTACTGCGCGTGCGCAACTGTCAGCCTTTTTTTTTTTTTAAGGCAAATAGTCCCCCCGCCCGTATCTCCCGAACGCAGCATCGCACAGCCGTAAAATCGGGTTCATCGGAACCGGCTCGGCCTCCCGGACGCGACGGTGCCACCCCCGTCCCTCTCGCTCCTTGCTGCGAGGAGATACGCCATGACCCCCGAAACACCCACTTGCGGCCGGCGCAGCGGCTCGCCGACCGCAGATTTGGAATCCGGGTGGAATCCTACCCCGCTTTTATGCGGCTCTCGTCCACCTGCCGCCCTTCCTTGGGACGTGTCCATCTCCTGCGCATGCGCAACTGTCAGCCTTTTTTTTTTTTAAGGCAAATAGTCCCCCCGCCCGTATCTCCCGAACGCAGCATCGCACACCCGTAAACCCAGGATCATCGGAACCGGCTCGGCCTCCCGGACGCGACGCTGCCACCCCCGTCCCTCTCGCTCCTTGCTGCGAGGAGATACGCCACGACCCCCGAAACACCCACTTGCGGCCGGCGCAGCGGCTCGCCGACCGCAGATTTGGAATCCGGGTGGAATCCTACCCCGCTTTTATGCGGCTCTCGTCCACCTGCCGCCCTTCCTTGGGACGTGTCCATCTCCTGCGCATGCGCAACTGTCAGCCTTTTTTTTTTTTAAGGCAAATAGTCCCCCCGCCCGTATCTCCCGAGCGCAGCATCGCACACCCGTAAAACCCGGGTTCATCGGAACCGGCTCGGCCTCCCGGACGCGACGGTGCCACCCCCGTCCCTCTCGCTCCTTGCTGCGAGGAGATACGCCACGACCCCCGAAACACCCACTTGCGGCCGGCGCAGCGGCTCGCCGACCGCAGATTTGGAATCCGGGTGGAATTCTACCCCGCTTTTGTGCCGCTCTCGTCCACCTGCCACCTTCCTTCTTAGATGTCGCGTCCGAGACATCTTCAAAAACTTCCCTATTTCCTGCTGATCCAGCAGCCTTCTCCCAGGGCTCGCAAGGCTCGTTTTTGCGCCCTCTTGCGGACACGCCTTGAATGGCAGCGGCCTCCCGGCAGTGCCCCGTCGAAATGATTGGAAACGGCCTTTCGGGGCACCTGGCCAGTGCGAGCGTGCGTCTGAGCGCTCCATTCTATCTGTCCTTCTTTTATTTAATTTTCATATTTCAATTCATAAAGGCATGGATGTTTTGTTGAGCATTTTATTATGATTGCAACATTCATTTAATGTATGTGTGAGCAATTGTGGCTTTTTTTTTTACGCAACAGGTGCCGAGTTCCCCCCCCCCCCCCCAAGGCTAACCGTAACCCCCACCCACCCAGTCATGAACCGATTCCCCCCCCCAACACACACACACACCCTGCCGAACTTTCTCTTCCCTTGCGAGTGCTCCTGCGCTCCTGCGCGTGCGCAACTGTCAGCCTTTTTTTTTTTCAAGGCAACAAGTCCCCCCGCCCGTATCTCCCGAACGCAGCATCGCCGACCCGTGAAACCCGGGATCATCGGAACCGGCTCGGCGTCCCGGACGCGACGGTGCCACCCCCGTCCCTCTCGCTCCTTGCTGCGAGGAGTTACGCCATGACACCCGAAACACCCACTTGCGGCGGGCGCAGCGGCTCGCCGACCGCGGATTTGGAATCCGGGTGGAATCCTACCCCGCTTTTGTGCCGCTCTCGTCCACCTGCCGCCCTTCCTTGAGACCTGTCTCTTCCACGACAACTTCAAAGGCTTTCCCACATCAATAACTGACAGTTCTCACGCCAATAACTGGCAGTTCTCACGCCAATTTGCCAACATCTCCCGCCCGTATCTCCCGAACGCAGCATCGCCGACCCGTGAAACCCGGGATCATCGGAACCGGCTCGGCGTCCCGGACGCGACGGTGCCACCCCCGTCCCTCTCGCTCCTTCCTGCGAGGAGATACGCCATGACACCCGGAACGCCCACTTGCGGCGGGCGCAGCGGCTCGCCGATCGCGGATTTGGAATCCGGGTGGAATTCTACCCCGCTTTTATGCCACTCTTGTCCACCTGCCGCCCTTCCTTGGGACGTGTCCATCTCCTGCGCATGCGCAACTGGGAGCCTTTTTTTTTTTTCAAGGCAACAAGTCCCCCCGCCCGTATCTCCCGAACGCAGCATCGCACACCCGTAAAACCCGGGATCATCGGAACCGGCTCGGCCTCCCGGACGCGCCGGTGCCACCCCCGTCCCTCTCGCTCCTTCCTGCGAGGAGGTCACGGACGATATCCGCCTGAGACGTCGGCCCTCCTGCCGCGAGGTTCGCTTTGGCGCCGTCTGGCGGACACTGCGCGTATACAACACAGTGCTGAGGGACCGTCACTTGTGCCTCGATCTCCGAAATCTCCTCTTTTTTTTCGCCAATAAGTGTCCAAATTCGGTCAAAGTCCGACAGACGGGCTCTCCCGGGCACCAAATTTGCCAGTGCCAAACCTCAACCTTCTTTGCTGCGAGTGGCCTTGAGCCCGATGGTGAGGTGCAATAAAACACATGTGGTGTAGGGCCCATGACACCCGGAACGCCCACTTGCGGCGGGCGCAGCGGCTCGCCGACCGCGGATTTGGAATCCGGGTGGAATCCTACCCCGCTTTTGTGCCGCTCTCGTCCACCTGCCGCCCTTCCTCGGGACGTGTCCCGCTACTGCGCCCCGCTACTGCGCGTGCGCAACTGTCAGCCTTTTTTTTTTTTAAGGCAAATAGTCCCCCCGCCCGTATCTCCCGAACGCAGCATCGCACACCCGTAAAATCGGGTTCATCGGAACCGGCTCGGCCTCCCGGACGCGACGGTGCCACCCCCGTCCCTCTCGCTCCTTGCTGCGAGGAGATACGCCACGACCCCCGAAACACCCACTTGCGGCCGGCGCAGCGGCTCGCCGACCGCAGATTTGGAATCCGGGTGGAATCCTACCCCGCTTTTATGCGGCTCTCGTCCACCTGCCGCCCTTCCTTGGGACGTGTCCATCTCCTGCGCATGCGCAACTGGGAGCCTTTTTTTTTTTAAGGCAAATAGTCCCCCCGCCCGTATCTCCCGAGCGCAGCATCGCACACCCGTAAAACCCGGGTTCATCGGAACCGGCTCGGCCTCCCGGACGCGACGGTGCCACCCCCGTCCCTCTCGCTCCTTGCTGCGAGGAGATACGCCACGACCCCCGAAACACCCACTTGCGGCCGGCGCAGCGGCTCGCCGACCGCAGATTTGGAATCCGGGTGGAATTCTACCCCGCTTTTGTGCCGCTCTCGTCCACCTGCCGCCCTTCCTTGGGACGTGTCCATCTCCTGCGCATGCGCAACTGTCAGCCTTTTTTTTTTTTTAAGGCAAATAGTCCCCCCGCCCGTATCTCCCGAACGCAGCATCGCCGACCCGTGAAACCCGGGATCATCGGAACCGGCTCGGCGTCCCGGACGCGACGGTGCCACCCCCGTCCCTCTCGCTCCTTCCTGCGAGGAGATACGCCATGACACCCGGAACGCCCACTTGCGGCGGGCGCAGCGGCTCGCCGATCGCGGATTTGGAATCCGGGTGGAATTCTACCCCGCTTTTATGCCACTCTTGTCCACCTGCCGCCCTTCCTTGGGACGTGTCCATCTCCTGCGCATGCGCAACTGGGAGCCTTTTTTTTTTTTCAAGGCAACAAGTCCCCCCGCCCGTATCTCCCGAACGCAGCATCGCACACCCGTAAAACCCGGGATCATCGGAACCGGCTCGGCCTCCCGGACGCGACGCTGCCACCCCCGTCCCTCTCGCTCCTTGCTGCGAGGAGATACGCCACGACCCCCGAAACACCCACTTGCGGCCGGCGCAGCGGCTCGCCGACCGCAGATTTGGAATCCGGGTGGAATTCTACCCCGCTTTTGTGCCGCTCTCGTCCACCTGCCACCTTCCTTCTTAGATGTCGCGTCCGAGACATCTTCAAAAACTTCCCTATTTCCTGCTGATCCAGCAGCCTTCTCCCAGGGCTCGCAAGGCTCGTTTTTGCGCCCTCTTGCGGACACGCCTTGAATGGCAGCGGCCTCCCGGCAGTGCCCCGTCGAAATGATTGGAAACGGCCTTTCGGGGCACCTGGCCAGTGCGAGCGTGCGTCTGAGCGCTCCATTCTATCTGTCCTTCTTTTATTTAATTTTCATATTTCAATTCATAAAGGCATGGATGTTTTGTTGAGCATTTTATTATGATTGCAACATTCATTTAATGTATGTGTGAGCAATTGTGGCTTTTTTTTTTACGCAACAGGTGCCGAGTTCCCCCCCCCCCCCCAAGGCTAACCGTAACCCCCACCCACCCAGTCATGAACCGATTCCCCCCCCCAACACACACACACACCCTGCCGAACTTTCTCTTCCCTTGCGAGTGCTCCTGCGCTCCTGCGCGTGCGCAACTGTCAGCCTTTTTTTTTTTCAAGGCAACAAGTCCCCCCGCCCGTATCTCCCGAACGCAGCATCGCCGACCCGTGAAACCCGGGATCATCGGAACCGGCTCGGCGTCCCGGACGCGACGGTGCCACCCCCGTCCCTCTCGCTCCTTGCTGCGAGGAGTTACGCCATGACACCCGGAACGCCCACTTGCGGCGGGCGCAGCGGCTCGCCGATCGCGGATTTGGAATCCGGGTGGAATTCTACCCCGCTTTTATGCCACTCTTGTCCACCTGCCGCCCTTCCTTGGGACGTGTCCATCTCCTGCGCATGCGCAACTGGGAGCCTTTTTTTTTTTTCAAGGCAACAAGTCCCCCCGCCCGTATCTCCCGAACGCAGCATCGCACACCCGTAAAACCCGGGATCATCGGAACCGGCTCGGCCTCCCGGACGCGACGCTGCCACCCCCGTCCCTCTCGCTCCTTGCTGCGAGGAGATACGCCACGACCCCCGAAACACCCACTTGCGGCCGGCGCAGCGGCTCGCCGACCGCAGATTTGGAATCCGGGTGGAATTCTACCCCGCTTTTGTGCCGCTCTCGTCCACCTGCCACCTTCCTTCTTAGATGTCGCGTCCGAGACATCTTCAAAAACTTCCCTATTTCCTGCTGATCCAGCAGCCTTCTCCCAGGGCTCGCAAGGCTCGTTTTTGCGCCCTCTTGCGGACACGCCTTGAATGGCAGCGGCCTCCCGGCAGTGCCCCGTCGAAATGATTGGAAACGGCCTTTCGGGGCACCTGGCCAGTGCGAGCGTGCGTCTGAGCGCTCCATTCTATCTGTCCTTCTTTTATTTAATTTTCATATTTCAATTCATAAAGGCATGGATGTTTTGTTGAGCATTTTATTATGATTGCAACATTCATTTAATGTATGTGTGAGCAATTGTGGCTTTTTTTTTTACGCAACAGGTGCCGAGTTCCCCCCCCCCCCCCCCAAGGCTAACCGTAACCCCCACCCACCCAGTCATGAACCGATTCCCCCCCCCAACACACACACACACCCTGCCGAACTTTCTCTTCCCTTGCGAGTGCTCCTGCGCTCCTGCGCGTGCGCAACTGTCAGCCTTTTTTTTTTTCAAGGCAACAAGTCCCCCCGCCCGTATCTCCCGAACGCAGCATCGCCGACCCGTGAAACCCGGGATCATCGGAACCGGCTCGGCGTCCCGGACGCGACGGTGCCACCCCCGTCCCTCTCGCTCCTTCCTGCGAGGAGATACGCCATGACACCCGGAACGCCCACTTGCGGCGGGCGCAGCGGCTCGCCGATCGCGGATTTGGAATCCGGGTGGAATTCTACCCCGCTTTTATGCCACTCTTGTCCACCTGCCGCCCTTCCTTGGGACGTGTCCATCTCCTGCGCATGCGCAACTGGGAGCCTTTTTTTTTTTTCAAGGCAACAAGTCCCCCCGCCCGTATCTCCCGAACGCAGCATCGCACACCCGTAAAACCCGGGATCATCGGAACCGGCTCGGCCTCCCGGACGCGACGCTGCCACCCCCGTCCCTCTCGCTCCTTGCTGCGAGGAGATACGCCACGACCCCCGAAACACCCACTTGCGGCCGGCGCAGCGGCTCGCCGACCGCAGATTTGGAATCCGGGTGGAATTCTACCCCGCTTTTGTGCCGCTCTCGTCCACCTGCCACCTTCCTTCTTAGATGTCGCGTCCGAGACATCTTCAAAAACTTCCCTATTTCCTGCTGATCCAGCAGCCTTCTCCCAGGGCTCGCAAGGCTCGTTTTTGCGCCCTCTTTTACCCTATTTGGCTTCTGCTCGTTCTCATTAAAGGCATGGATGTTTGGTTGTGCATTTTATTATGATTGCAACATTCATTCAATGTATGTGTGTGCAATTGTGGCTTTTTTTTTTTAACGCAAAAGGTCCCGAGTTTCCCCCCCCCCCCCCCCCCCACACACACACACACACACACTAGCACACCCTGCCGAACTTTCTCTCCCCTTGCGAGTGCTCCGCGGGCCTGCGCGTGCGCAACTGTCAGCCTTTTTTTTTTTTTTAAGGCAAATAGTCCCCCCGCCCGTATCTCCCGAACGCAGCATCGCACACCCGTAAAATCGGGTTCATCGGAACCGGCTCGGCCTCCCGGACGCGACGGTGCCACCCCCGTCCCTCTCGCTCCTTGCTGCGAGGAGATACGCCATGACCCCCGAAACACCCACTTGCGGCCGGGGCAGCGGCTCGCCGACCGCAGATTTGGAATCCGGGTGGAATCCTACCCCGCTTTTATGCCGCTCTCGTCCACCTGCCGCCCTTCCTTGGGACGTGTCCATCTCCTGCGCATGCGCAACTGTCAGCCTTTTTTTTTTTTTAAGGCAAATAGTCCCCCCGCCCGTATCTCCCGAACGCAGCATCGCCGACCCGTGAAACCCGGGATCATCGGAACCGGCTCGGCGTCCCGGACGCGACGGTGCCACCCCCGTCCCTCTCGCTCCTTCCTGCGAGGAGATACGCCATGACACCCGGAACGCCCACTTGCGGCGGGCGCAGCGGCTCGCCGATCGCGGATTTGGAATCCGGGTGGAATTCTACCCCGCTTTTATGCCACTCTTGTCCACCTGCCGCCCTTCCTTGGGACGTGTCCATCTCCTGCGCATGCGCAACTGGGAGCCTTTTTTTTTTTTCAAGGCAACAAGTCCCCCCGCCCGTATCTCCCGAACGCAGCATCGCACACCCGTAAAACCCGGGATCATCGGAACCGGCTCGGCCTCCCGGACGCGACGCTGCCACCCCCGTCCCTCTCGCTCCTTGCTGCGAGGAGATACGCCACGACCCCCGAAACACCCACTTGCGGCCGGCGCAGCGGCTCGCCGACCGCAGATTTGGAATCCGGGTGGAATTCTACCCCGCTTTTGTGCCGCTCTCGTCCACCTGCCACCTTCCTTCTTAGATGTCGCGTCCGAGACATCTTCAAAAACTTCCCTATTTCCTGCTGATCCAGCAGCCTTCTCCCAGGGCTCGCAAGGCTCGTTTTTGCGCCCTCTTGCGGACACGCCTTGAATGGCAGCGGCCTCCCGGCAGTGCCCCGTCGAAATGATTGGAAACGGCCTTTCGGGGCACCTGGCCAGTGCGAGCGTGCGTCTGAGCGCTCCATTCTATCTGTCCTTCTTTTATTTAATTTTCATATTTCAATTCATAAAGGCATGGATGTTTTGTTGAGCATTTTATTATGATTGCAACATTCATTTAATGTATGTGTGAGCAATTGTGGCTTTTTTTTTTACGCAACAGGTGCCGAGTTCCCCCCCCCCCTCAAGGCTAACCGTAACCCCCACCCACCCAGTCATGAACCGATTCCCCCCCCCAACACACACACACACCCTGCCGAACTTTCTCTTCCCTTGCGAGTGCTCCTGCGCTCCTGCGCATGCGCAACTGTCAGCCTTTTTTTTTTTCAAGGCAACAAGTCCCCCCGCCCGTATCTCCCGAACGCAGCATCGCCGACCCGTGAAACCCGGGATCATCGGAACCGGCTCGGCGTCCCGGACGCGACGGTGCCACCCCCGTCCCTCTCGCTCCTTCCTGCGAGGAGATACGCCATGACACCCGGAACGCCCACTTGCGGCGGGCGCAGCGGCTCGCCGATCGCGGATTTGGAATCCGGGTGGAATTCTACCCCGCTTTTATGCCACTCTTGTCCACCTGCCGCCCTTCCTTGGGACGTGTCCATCTCCTGCGCATGCGCAACTGGGAGCCTTTTTTTTTTTTCAAGGCAACAAGTCCCCCCGCCCGTATCTCCCGAACGCAGCATCGCACACCCGTAAAACCCGGGATCATCGGAACCGGCTCGGCCTCCCGGACGCGACGCTGCCACCCCCGTCCCTCTCGCTCCTTGCTGCGAGGAGATACGCCACGACCCCCGAAACACCCACTTGCGGCCGGGGCAGCGGCTCGCCGACCGCAGATTTGGAATCCGGGTGGAATCCTACCCCGCTTTTGTGCCGCTCTCGTCCACCTGCCGCCCTTCCTCGGGACGTGTCCCGCTACTGCGCCCCGCTACTGCGCGTGCGCAACTGTCAGCCTTTTTTTTTTTTTAAGGCAAATAGTCCCCCCGCCCGTATCTCCCGAACGCAGCATCGCACACCCGTAAAATCGGGTTCATCGGAACCGGCTCGGCCTCCCGGACGCGACGGTGCCACCCCCGTCCCTCTCGCTCCTTGCTGCGAGGAGATACGCCATGACCCCCGAAACACCCACTTGCGGCCGGCGCAGCGGCTCGCCGACCGCAGATTTGGAATCCGGGTGGAATCCTACCCCGCTTTTATGCGGCTCTCGTCCACCTGCCGCCCTTCCTTCTTAGATGTCGCGTCCGAGACATCTTCAAAAACTTCCCTATTTCCTGCTGATCCAGCAGCCTTCTCCCAGGGCTCGCAAGGCTCGTTTTTGCGCCCTCTTTTACCCTATTTGGCTTTTGCTCGTTCTCATTAAAGGCATGGATGTTTGGTTGTGCATTTTATTATGATTGCAACATTCATTCAATGTATGTGTGTGCAATTGTGGCTTTTTTTTTTAACGCAAAAGGTCCCGAGTTCCCCCCCCCCCCCCCCCCCACACACACACACACACACACTAGCACACCCTGCCGAACTTTCTCTCCCCTTGCGAGTGCTCCGCGGGCCTGCGCGTGCGCAACTGTGAGCCTTTTTTTTTAAGCCAACAAGTCCCCCCCGCCCGTATCTCCCGAACGCAGCATCGCACACCCGTGTCCCGCTACTGCGCGTGCGCAACTGTCAGCCTTTTTTTTTTTTTTTTTTTTTTTTTAAGGCAAATAGTCCCCCCGCCCGTATCTCCCGAACGCAGCATCGCACACCCGTAAAACCCGGGTTCATCGGAACCGGCTCGGCCTCCCGGACGCGACGCTGCCACCCCCGTCCCTCTCGCTCCTTCCTGCGAGGAGATACGCCATGACACCCGGAACGCCCACTTGCGGCGGGCGCAGCGGCTCGCCGGCCGCAGATTTGGAATCCGGGTGGGATCCTGCTCCGCTTTTGTGCCGCTCTCGTCCACCTGCCGCACTTCCTCGGGACGTCTCCCGCTCCTGCGCGTGCGCAACTGTGAGCCTTTTTCTTTTTTATTTAAGGCAACAAGTCCCCCCGCCCGTATCTCCCGAACGCAGCATCGCCGACCCGTAAAACCCGGGTTCATCGGAACCGGCTCGGCCTCCCGGACGCGACGGTGCCACCCCCGTCCCTCTCGCTCCTTCCTGCGAGGAGATACGCCATGACACCCGGAACGCCCACTTGCGGCCGGCGCAGCGGCTCGCCGACCGCAGATTTGGAATCCGGGTGGGATCCTGCTCCGCTTTTGTGCCGCTCTCGACCACCTGCCGCCCTTCCTCGGGACGTCTCCCGCTCCTGCGCGTGCGCAACTGTGAGCCTTTTTCTTTTTTTTTTTTAAGGCAACAAGTGCCCCCGCCCGTATCTCCCGAACGCAGCATCGCCGACCCGTAAAACCCGGGTTCATCGGAACCGGCTCGGCCTCCCGGACGCGACGGTGCCAGCCCCGTCCCTCTCGCTCCTTCCTGCGAGGAGATACGCCATGACACCCGGAACGCCCACTTGCGGCCGGCGCAGCGGCGCGCCGACCGCAGATTTGGAATCCGGGTGGGATCCTGCTCCGCTTTTGTGCCGCTCTCGACCACCTGCCGCCCTTCCTCGGGACGTCTCCCGCTCCTGCGCGTGCGCAACTGTGAGCCTTTTTCTTTTTTTTTTTTAAGGCAACAAGTGCCCCCGCCCGTATCTCCCGAACGCAGCATCGCCGACCCGTAAAACCCGGGTTCATCGGAACCGGCTCGGCCTCCCGGACGCGCCGGTGCCACCCCCGTCCCTCTCGCTCCTTCCTGCGAGGAGGTCACGGACGATATCCGCCTGAGACGTCGGCCCTCCTGCCGCGAGGTTCGCTTTGACGCCGTCTGGCGGACACTGCGCGTATACAACACAGTGCTGAGGGACCGTCACTTGTGCCTCGATCTCCGAAATCTCCTCTTTTTTTTCGCCAATAAGTGTCCAAATTCGGTCAAAGTCCGACAGACGGGCTCTCCCGGGCACCAAATTTGCCAGTGCCAAACCTCAACCTTCTTTGCTGCGAGTGGCCTTGAGCCCGATGGTGAGGTGCAATAAAACACATGTGGTGTAGGGCCCATGACACCCGGAACGCCCACTTGCGGCGGGCGCAGCGGCTCGCCGACCGCGGATTTGGAATCCGGGTGGAATCCTACCCCGCTTTTGTGCCGCTCTCGTCCACCTGCCGCCCTTCCTCGGGACGTGTCCCGCTACTGCGCCCCGCTACTGCGCGTGCGCAACTGTCAGCCTTTTTTTTTTTTTAAGGCAAATAGTCCCCCCGCCCGTATCTCCCGAACGCAGCATCGCACAGCCGTAAAATCGGGTTCATCGGAACCGGCTCGGCCTCCCGGACGCGACGGTGCCACCCCCGTCCCTCTCGCTCCTTGCTGCGAGGAGATACGCCATGACCCCCGAAACACCCACTTGCGGCCGGCGCAGCGGCTCGCCGACCGCAGATTTGGAATCCGGGTGGAATCCTACCCCGCTTTTATGCGGCTCTCGTCCACCTGCCGCCCTTCCTTGGGACGTGTCCATCTCCTGCGCATGCGCAACTGTCAGCCTTTTTTTTTTTTAAGGCAAATAGTCCCCCCGCCCGTATCTCCCGAACGCAGCATCGCACACCCGTAAACCCAGGATCATCGGAACCGGCTCGGCCTCCCGGACGCGACGCTGCCACCCCCGTCCCTCTCGCTCCTTGCTGCGAGGAGATACGCCACGACCCCCGAAACACCCACTTGCGGCCGGCGCAGCGGCTCGCCGACCGCAGATTTGGAATCCGGGTGGAATCCTACCCCGCTTTTATGCGGCTCTCGTCCACCTGCCGCCCTTCCTTGGGACGTGTCCATCTCCTGCGCATGCGCAACTGTCAGCCTTTTTTTTTTTTAAGGCAAATAGTCCCCCCGCCCGTATCTCCCGAGCGCAGCATCGCACACCCGTAAAACCCGGGTTCATCGGAACCGGCTCGGCCTCCCGGACGCGACGGTGCCACCCCCGTCCCTCTCGCTCCTTGCTGCGAGGAGATACGCCACGACCCCCGAAACACCCACTTGCGGCCGGCGCAGCGGCTCGCCGACCGCAGATTTGGAATCCGGGTGGAATTCTACCCCGCTTTTGTGCCGCTCTCGTCCACCTGCCACCTTCCTTCTTAGATGTCGCGTCCGAGACATCTTCAAAAACTTCCCTATTTCCTGCTGATCCAGCAGCCTTCTCCCAGGGCTCGCAAGGCTCGTTTTTGCGCCCTCTTGCGGACACGCCTTGAATGGCAGCGGCCTCCCGGCAGTGCCCCGTCGAAATGATTGGAAACGGCCTTTCGGGGCACCTGGCCAGTGCGAGCGTGCGTCTGAGCGCTCCATTCTATCTGTCCTTCTTTTATTTAATTTTCATATTTCAATTCATAAAGGCATGGATGTTTTGTTGAGCATTTTATTATGATTGCAACATTCATTTAATGTATGTGTGAGCAATTGTGGCTTTTTTTTTTACGCAACAGGTGCCGAGTTCCCCCCCCCCCCCCAAGGCTAACCGTAACCCCCACCCACCCAGTCATGAACCGATTCCCCCCCCCAACACACACACACACCCTGCCGAACTTTCTCTTCCCTTGCGAGTGCTCCTGCGCTCCTGCGCGTGCGCAACTGTCAGCCTTTTTTTTTTTCAAGGCAACAAGTCCCCCCGCCCGTATCTCCCGAACGCAGCATCGCCGACCCGTGAAACCCGGGATCATCGGAACCGGCTCGGCGTCCCGGACGCGACGGTGCCACCCCCGTCCCTCTCGCTCCTTGCTGCGAGGAGTTACGCCATGACACCCGAAACACCCACTTGCGGCGGGCGCAGCGGCTCGCCGACCGCGGATTTGGAATCCGGGTGGAATCCTACCCCGCTTTTGTGCCGCTCTCGTCCACCTGCCGCCCTTCCTTGAGACCTGTCTCTTCCACGACAACTTCAAAGGCTTTCCCACATCAATAACTGACAGTTCTCACGCCAATAACTGGCAGTTCTCACGCCAATTTGCCAACATCTCCCGCCCGTATCTCCCGAACGCAGCATCGCCGACCCGTGAAACCCGGGATCATCGGAACCGGCTCGGCGTCCCGGACGCGACGGTGCCACCCCCGTCCCTCTCGCTCCTTCCTGCGAGGAGATACGCCATGACACCCGGAACGCCCACTTGCGGCGGGCGCAGCGGCTCGCCGATCGCGGATTTGGAATCCGGGTGGAATTCTACCCCGCTTTTATGCCACTCTTGTCCACCTGCCGCCCTTCCTTGGGACGTGTCCATCTCCTGCGCATGCGCAACTGGGAGCCTTTTTTTTTTTTCAAGGCAACAAGTCCCCCCGCCCGTATCTCCCGAACGCAGCATCGCACACCCGTAAAACCCGGGATCATCGGAACCGGCTCGGCCTCCCGGACGCGCCGGTGCCACCCCCGTCCCTCTCGCTCCTTCCTGCGAGGAGGTCACGGACGATATCCGCCTGAGACGTCGGCCCTCCTGCCGCGAGGTTCGCTTTGGCGCCGTCTGGCGGACACTGCGCGTATACAACACAGTGCTGAGGGACCGTCACTTGTGCCTCGATCTCCGAAATCTCCTCTTTTTTTTCGCCAATAAGTGTCCAAATTCGGTCAAAGTCCGACAGACGGGCTCTCCCGGGCACCAAATTTGCCAGTGCCAAACCTCAACCTTCTTTGCTGCGAGTGGCCTTGAGCCCGATGGTGAGGTGCAATAAAACACATGTGGTGTAGGGCCCATGACACCCGGAACGCCCACTTGCGGCGGGCGCAGCGGCTCGCCGACCGCGGATTTGGAATCCGGGTGGAATCCTACCCCGCTTTTGTGCCGCTCTCGTCCACCTGCCGCCCTTCCTCGGGACGTGTCCCGCTACTGCGCCCCGCTACTGCGCGTGCGCAACTGTCAGCCTTTTTTTTTTTTAAGGCAAATAGTCCCCCCGCCCGTATCTCCCGAACGCAGCATCGCACACCCGTAAAATCGGGTTCATCGGAACCGGCTCGGCCTCCCGGACGCGACGGTGCCACCCCCGTCCCTCTCGCTCCTTGCTGCGAGGAGATACGCCACGACCCCCGAAACACCCACTTGCGGCCGGCGCAGCGGCTCGCCGACCGCAGATTTGGAATCCGGGTGGAATCCTACCCCGCTTTTATGCGGCTCTCGTCCACCTGCCGCCCTTCCTTGGGACGTGTCCATCTCCTGCGCATGCGCAACTGGGAGCCTTTTTTTTTTTAAGGCAAATAGTCCCCCCGCCCGTATCTCCCGAGCGCAGCATCGCACACCCGTAAAACCCGGGTTCATCGGAACCGGCTCGGCCTCCCGGACGCGACGGTGCCACCCCCGTCCCTCTCGCTCCTTGCTGCGAGGAGATACGCCACGACCCCCGAAACACCCACTTGCGGCCGGCGCAGCGGCTCGCCGACCGCAGATTTGGAATCCGGGTGGAATTCTACCCCGCTTTTGTGCCGCTCTCGTCCACCTGCCACCTTCCTTCTTAGATGTCGCGTCCGAGACATCTTCAAAAACTTCCCTATTTCCTGCTGATCCAGCAGCCTTCTCCCAGGGCTCGCAAGGCTCGTTTTTGCGCCCTCTTGCGGACACGCCTTGAATGGCAGCGGCCTCCCGGCAGTGCCCCGTCGAAATGATTGGAAACGGCCTTTCGGGGCACCTGGCCAGTGCGAGCGTGCGTCTGAGCGCTCCATTCTATCTGTCCTTCTTTTATTTAATTTTCATATTTCAATTCATAAAGGCATGGATGTTTTGTTGAGCATTTTATTATGATTGCAACATTCATTTAATGTATGTGTGAGCAATTGTGGCTTTTTTTTTTACGCAACAGGTGCCGAGTTCCCCCCCCCCCCCCCAAGGCTAACCGTAACCCCCACCCACCCAGTCATGAACCGATTCCCCCCCCCAACACACACACACACCCTGCCGAACTTTCTCTTCCCTTGCGAGTGCTCCTGCGCTCCTGCGCGTGCGCAACTGTCAGCCTTTTTTTTTTTCAAGGCAACAAGTCCCCCCGCCCGTATCTCCCGAACGCAGCATCGCCGACCCGTGAAACCCGGGATCATCGGAACCGGCTCGGCGTCCCGGACGCGACGGTGCCACCCCCGTCCCTCTCGCTCCTTCCTGCGAGGAGATACGCCATGACACCCGGAACGCCCACTTGCGGCGGGCGCAGCGGCTCGCCGATCGCGGATTTGGAATCCGGGTGGAATTCTACCCCGCTTTTATGCGGCTCTCGTCCACCTGCCGCCCTTCCTTGGGACGTGTCCATCTCCTGCGCATGCGCAACTGTCAGCCTTTTTTTTTTTTTTAAGGCAAATAGTCCCCCCGCCCGTATCTCCCGAGCGCAGCATCGCACACCCGTAAAACCCGGGTTCATCGGAACCGGCTCGGCCTCCCGGACGCGACGGTGCCACCCCCGTCCCTCTCGCTCCTTGCTGCGAGGAGATACGCCACGACCCCCGAAACACCCACTTGCGGCCGGCGCAGCGGCTCGCCGACCGCAGATTTGGAATCCGGGTGGAATTCTACCCCGCTTTTGTGCCGCTCTCGTCCACCTGCCACCTTCCTTCTTAGATGTCGCGTCCGAGACATCTTCAAAAACTTCCCTATTTCCCTAACCCTAACCCTAACCCTAACCCTAACCCTAACCCTAACTCTAACCCTAACCCTAACCCTAACCCTAACCCTAACCCTAACCCTAACCCTAACCCTAAACCCTAACCCTAAACCCTAACCCTAACCCTACGAGGTAGGGCTTCGGCCTCAACTCGGATCCTTTCCCAAAAACCTAAACCTTCAACAAAGAACGCACGCGCAACATCGTCAAGTTCTAACCTGCGGACTCGCATTAAGAGCGGCGAGGCCATCATCGCCAACGCCAACTATCACAACACCTCTCCGTACCGCTGGGGCGGAAAATCCGACTTCGACCTGGCGGTGGACGAGAACGGCTTGTGGGTGATCTACGCCACGGAGCAGAACAACGGGCGATTCCCACCAGATAGCGCCCCTGAATACGGCATTGAGGAGAAGCTTTCATCAGGCCCATGAGGAAAATGAGGCTCTAAGAAAATTTAGAATTATTCAGGCATATAAGAGAAATAAAAACCTCAAGGATTATTTAGTACATACCAAAATGACACACCCAAAAATCAGTCAAAATAAATCGTTGGGATCAATACATATATGTATAAAAAAATATGTTATTAATAGATGGTCTGGTTTAAGAGCACCAATTTGGGACATAATAACATCTGACTCTAAAAATTTAATCTACACAATTTCCTGTGATAAATGTGTTAAATTATATGTAGAGGAAACCTACCAAACCCTTATGACAAGATTAAAGCAACATCTCTACTACATTAAACGGGGCAATAAAAATACGACATTATATTTACACTTTACAGAACATGATATCAGCAATGTGAGAATAATGGGATTACAGAATAATATAAACTGGTCACAAATACAAAGACTAAAAGCAGAGAGAATATGGATTAAACGTTTGGGAACAGTGGAACCAATGGGATTAAATACAAAATATTAAAGTTTTTTTTTTTTTTTTCCTCTCTTACCTCCACCCACTTTCCTCCTTCTACGAGAGGAGTTTTTACTGGCGGGTTGCCCCGCGTGTCACGTCCCCGACAAAGATGGTGTGTTTTATCTGTTCTTAATTGTCATCATCATGCATGTTTAGGTATTTATATGCATTTCCAGGTATTTATATGTATTTATGGATTGGATTTTAATTTGTGCATCAACATGTGTGGCACTTTTATTAGCATGAGTTTGTATAGCATGTATACATATTTGATGTGATCACTAGCACTTATTTATATGATGTATTTATCAGCACTTTTTTATATGATGTATTTACCAGCACTTATTTTTATTCCGCACTTATATATGACAATTTTAGACTACACTAGACTTAATCTGCGGGGACTGAGAATAACCATAATTAATAATTTTTTATAATGGAATATATGTGGGTGGGTATATAGGTATACATATATATATACATATATATATATATGTATATATATATATATATATATATATAGTCAGCCCCCTGCTTACGAGCATCCTGATTTGCGAACATTCCGCCTTACGAGCGTGGATCAGGGAGAATTTTGTCCTCCGCTTACGAGCAAACCTCTCGTCTTGCGAGCATTCCGTCAAACCAGCCATTGAGTATGTAGAATTTTTCTCGCCTAACTGCGTCAATATATTCAGCAGTTGCGTCATCTACAATCATTAATAGATACTTATGGCGGTAACGTGAACGCTATTGGTCTTACAATCTCACACTGACTGTCTCACTCACGGTGTCTAAATATATTACCATTTAAGTGTAGTGTTTGTACAGCTAAAGGGAAAAACAGCTGACATGAAATTAAATGTGCCGATTGCAGGACAAAGAATTGTCATTGGTTTAAATGTGTGTTTTTTTTTTAATTAATTGTCAATACATTCCAACCGTTTAAAAAAAAGTGCGAATAATTATCAGTCAGTCAAGGAGACGCTCGATTAAGGTCACCCGGTCTCACTCACGGAGATGCTATTGGCCGGCGTCACACGTCAATCACAGGAATGCCGATATGCTATTGGCCGAACGCCTTTATCTAGCTTGATGGGACAGGATGGAAGGAAGTAGACAAAATGAGTGAAAAACGGAATGTTTTGAAGACTTTGCAAACTTTATCTGTTAGACATAGCTTCTAAAATTACTAGCAGCGGTAAAGGAAGAAATAAGAGGATGATGTTTTAGTATCCCCGTGATTTGCACCATGACTGAAAGAGTTACTGTAACACTGTAAGACCAATAGCCTATATGCGTTGCCGTATTAACTCAAGAGGTTAATCTCTGCACCCTATTACGGGTGATGATACAGCGCCATATAATGGTTGCTAGACAAGATTGCATGTCAGGTTAGTCGGCGATCTCCCGATATGCATTGGGACAGCGTCATTGTTGCAATTTTGTGAGTTGTAACCAAAGGTGAACTGACGCTCGAACAAGCCATAAGTGTGCTGCCTAGTAAATGCAACACACACAACCACCTCTCCTCTTCCACCGTGCTCAATTCACGTCGGGAAAAACAGTTGACATGAAATTAAGTGTGCCGATTGCAGGACAAAAAATCGTCACAGATTTAAATGTGTTTTAATCAATAAGATGTCAATACATTCCAACCGTTTAAAAATAAAGTGCAAATAATTATCAGTCAGTCAAGGAGACGCCAATATGCTATTGGTCGATTAAGGTCACCCGGTCTCACTCACGGAGATGCTATTGGCCGGCGTCACACGTCAATCACAGAAGTGCCGATATGCTATTGGCCGAACGCCTTTATCTAGCTTGATGGCACAGCTGGTTGGGATGGAAGGAAGTAGAGAAAACCCTGACTGAAAAAGTTACTTTGACACTGTAAGACCAATAGCATATCTGATTTACCGTATTGACTTAGAGCATTCATCTCTGCTCATCTCTGCTTATCTCAGCACAAGTCACGTCTTTCCAAAGGTAAAAGTCATTTATCCTTTGTATTTGTTATTTAATGCAACTGTACAGTAGATCATGTCACTTAATATTAATTTATGTATACAGCGTGATGATTTTACCTAAGGCTTCTGCGCGCGTTGCACGCACTCACGAATTAACATGGGTTTGGATTGCCCGCTATACGAGCAATTCGAGATACGAGCGTAGCCGCTGAACGGATTAAGTTCGTAACCCGGGGGCCCACTGTATATATATAGAGGTATATGTGTTTTTTTTCTTTAATCCCTTTTTCTAGCTGTTCTTAAGAGTATTTTTTACCATCCCAATATAAAATCGATACACTGTTTAATAAAATGTATTCCACAAATATTTATGAATAAATTATTAGACAGGTGTTAAAATTTCACAATCCTATTTTCTTAAAGAGTACATACTTATCATCACGTAGACTTAATACGGGAGCGTCAAATTCATATAGTTGGATATATATTTCTTAAAATAATTGTGCTGTGTATATTGGAGGTCTTTACATTTAATCATGAATTTTACATGAAATATTAAAGAATTTTTTTAAAACAGTGCTTTTTGTAAACACTCATTGCCTTAAAAGAAACATGTTTTTACATTGGAAGAATTAATATATTTTTTAAAAAAGACAATTTTAGAAAAATACACATTTAAGATTTATCTCAAAGTTTTTTTTATTTCTTCTCTCCCTCCCCTTGAGGATCTTTAATGATCCCTGAGGGGAGGTAGCCTAACCATTTTATGGTAATTCTTTAGAAAAATGTAATTTTTTTTTTTCCCCTCCTCTCTTTCTTACTCTATGGGGCTATGTTTTTAGGAGAGACAGAATTTAAATGGCTTGTGCCCGTGCCAGTCTCACAAAAAAAAAATAAAGAATAGTGGATTTTATCAAGTTTTTTTAAACCTCACAATTTCTTCTTGTAATATAAGATAATTTTGTGGGACGCTTTTATTAATCCCCAACCCCGGTTTCATTCCTTCTCCTAAGCCCAACCATGTCTTCTTATAGGGGAGGATCTGAAAGTAATCCCGGCCCCCACCATTGTCTAAACTCAACCATTGGACTCAAACCTAAATCCCAACCTTGACAATAGAGATTTGTTTTTAATATTCCATCTAATATTAAATTAATAAATAAATAAGTAAACAAATGAATAAACAAATACATATATAAATAATAAAATTTGTAAAATAAATAATTAATAAAACAAAAATAAATATATAAAATTGATTTTCCAATTCCAAAGTCTACCCCTAAACTTAACCCTAAAATTTTTTTTCCCCTCTACAAACAATTCCACCCCCAAAACACAACAACCCCCCCCTCTCTCTTTTCCTTTCTTTTTTTCCTCTTCTCTTTCCTTTTTTCCTTTCGCTGGCTCGCTTTACCTTGACCTCACTTTCCACCCTCCGTCCTGACCCCAACCTTCGGACTGTTGCCATAAACCCAACCCGAATTTTAGGAATATCAAGGGAGATGAAATGATGAGAAACGACCACAAAGGCAAAATTCCTTAACTGGACACCCGAAGTCAGAGAAAGACAACATGCGGAGATGAAAAGAAATGGAGGGTAAGAAAACGGCAATCATCAACAGAAGAAGGATGACGACGCACACGCAAGACAACTGGTGGAGAAGAAGAAACAACCGTCGGAGAAACCTAACACTATCTGAAGGTCCCAGGACTGGATCTCGGACAAAATGGTGAAAACTAAAAGAAGACCGAGCCGAACAAACTCTCGGCACTCCTATTTAATACGAAGATCGGGAGGAACCCCACTGTCTGACGAAGACACCGAAGGCCGGACACAGGGCGACCCCCTGACTTCGGGGGGATCGTAATGGTGATTGGCGTGAAATTCCTGCGGTCCCCCGGGAGCGGAGAGTGCATATCGAGATTCGGGGTGACCCGGATCTCGCTCTGATCTTTAAAAAAACCCTAACCCTAAAATTGGTGAGTACCGAAAAGGGAGTTAAGGATGCGGAAAAGAGTAGGTGGGATAACGAAAAAGATAAGACTTTTGGGAATGGATAGATCGGCTTCCGGGCGGTGGGTGACCCCCGGTGTGGAGAGTGCACAACGGAGCGGAACCACCCCGGGGGGACTTTTTTGTGCCCCCCTAACCTAACCCTAACCCACATCCGTCACACCAGACGTCAACGACAATGAGCCAGACCATTACAGATACTCTGACACCACTAACTCTGATCCGGAAAATGAACCTTTTAGCGAAGAGCAGCACACACAAATCACTAAAGGGTGAACTCTTTTCAGATAAGAAAATAAAAAACAAACAGCAAGAGAAGAAATTATAATGCTGGTGCGGTGCGAGGGGACATCGGGAAACCCGGCGAGGGCGAAGGACGGCCTGGGGAGCCAACGGCCAAGACGCGCGCCGGGTGTTTGAGCTCCTATCGGACCCGAGGTCTCCAGCCGAGACAGGCCGGCGCCGGCGTCCATTCGCTGAGCCGACCTGGGGCAGACCGCGCGACGCCCCCCGGGATGAGCTGCCGTCCCAGCGCATGAGCCAACCGACGACACCGTGGCCAAGGGATGGTCAACAAAGACGTGTGAGTTGCGACCAAACCCCACCCCCTAACCCTAACCCTAACAGCAGCTCACTCCACTTCCTATGTGTATTCAGAGGTGGCCCTGTTCAGCCCAGCTCAGATATCCGACAAAGTGTTGCTGCGAATCCTGCGCCACCCCGACGTCAAAATGTCATCTGATTCTTCAAAAACTTCCCTATTTCCTAAGGGAACTGAAAAAGGGAAGGTTGGTGGTTGGGGAGACTGGGGCAAGAGTGAGTCTAAACCCGGAGGTGGTTGGGGAGATGGACGAATCAGAGGTGCGAGCAGCTCTGACGAAGGGTCTTCTTCGAGTAACCCTGATGAACCTCAACGGGGAGGATGGGGAGGAGGAGATGTGGTTACTTCCCCCCATGACAGGGGAGGTTCTAAGCACCATACAGCAGCACCAACACCAAACAGCCAAGTGACCACAATGAAAACCACAAATCGACAACACCAATCATTGGGACACCACCCACCAGGAGGAGCCAGTTGGGGTTTGGCTGTGGAGGTGGAAGGACCTCGTAGAAAGTTGTGTGCCGTGGAACAGACCTGAGGAAGGCGAGGCAGCGCCGAAACGTAGTCAGTGCGGCACACGGGGTAGAATTGTATTAAAATAATTAGACTTGGGTGGGGGGTTTTTGCTTTATATTATCTCTAATTCAGTTGGGTTTAAATTTTATTTTATTAATTGTTCATTTAAAGGGGGACTAATTTAGATTACTGATTAGTTAAATAACAAAGGCGAAATTGACCAGAAAATAAATAGCAAGTAATAAGTAATTATAATTTAATTACTAGTATTTACAATTATTAACTAAATAGTGATTAATTATATAACCAAGGCGACGTCTAATTAAAAAAATAATTAAAAAATAATAATAATAATAAAATAAATAACAAAAAGATATGGATGGGGAGTGGACTGTAGTCCGGTATGGGCGGACTCGTCCACCCTACAAAAGAGTGGAGGACCCGTATGGGGGTTGGGGTCGGGGAGGGATGGCCCGAGCACCCTCCTTGTCGTTTAAGCTGTGAAAAGTAATCCGCGCCCGAATGGCGTGGCCGCGCCTACGAAACTGACAGATTCCACGTGTAAAAACTTCCAGAAGCTGGATCAAATGCCTTTGGGGAGGCGAACGGACGAATGTCCTGGCCTCGTTTCTGCTGAACCACCACCTGCCAAAAAGCTGCGACAGTCGCGGATGAGGGGCTTAAGTGGGCCGAGGTGGTGCGACTTTGTGCTCGGAAGCAAGATGGCGCGCAGGACCTCCGTCCTTCGTGGGAAACTGACTGTGGTGTTTTTGTGGTGCCTTTTCGGACACTGAGCTGACCGTGTGGACTGACCGTTACACTGCGGCTCAGTCTTTCCCTCAGCATTTATGTAGCAGTCTAACTTAAGAAAAGCTTGATGTTGCACTATGTTGGACTATGAGGAACAACCGCATGAGGAACAACCGGATAGCACATCTTTGGACAACACAGAAAATATGCGACAGCCACAACTGGAGCACAGCACATGGCCCTCCATAAGACCGAGAAATTTACAACAAAGGTTGTCAAGGCAAGAGCTGGTGCGGAACGCAACCGCTGCGAGCCGGAGACACTGGGCCGAGAGCGTAGGCGAGACGCCGGCGATCGGCGAGAGGAACACGGCGTAAAAACTGCAACGGGTGCGTAATGCAGCCAGTACAGCGGGAGCCGGGCAATAGCCACCACCTTCGCGTGCGAAGCGCAAGCGACACGGCACAGGCTGAAAAAGGGTAAAGACGGTTAACTGACGCAGTTGCAAGCGGGTAACTAGGCACACAAAGGGCCGAGGAAACTTCACAGACAGGCAAAAACAAAGCACGACTTTATGGCGAGCACGCACACGTCAGGTCGTGAACACCATGAAAGTCACCAGCCACCAAGCGTTAGCGCTCTAAGTATCAACAACAAGGAAACGGCTTCGAAATTCACCCAAAAGAACACCGAAAGCTCATAACACAACGCAACTCACCCTGCGCAGCAGAATCCCAGCAAATGTTACGTCAACCAAACCAACAAACCAACACCAGTGTCGCAGCCACCGGAGGGCGGACAGTAAACCGCAGCCCCGACTGACAGTCAACGGGGCTACAAGCGACGAAAAGAATAAAATGAATAAACATAGAATGAAATAGTTCCCCGTCTCCAAAAAACCGGGGTATTAAAATCCTAGTTCCGGGGTGGACTAAAACAAAACAAAATAAATAATCATGTAGGCAGTGGATGAACTGATGCTAACAAAGGAAGGAAGAGGTGTTATTGTAGTGTTTTCAATGTTGATTGTTGATGACACCAAGTTAAACCACAAAATGAATCCTTCTTTCACGTTGCCTCGTTTATTGTGAGTTTTTGAATCCTTGCATTTGTGGTGAAAACTGAAATAACAAACAAAAGGTGCATCGATCGTTTTACAAAAAACAACTCAACAAAATATATCTAAACATTGACTCTTACATAAGTAAACTATAAAAAAATAAGACTTACGGCGTTTCTGCCTGATAAATTCACCCCGGATGGCGTCGGATAAACTCAATGCCGCACGATGGGCACGGTCATCTTCCCTTTCACCCGCGACCCACACCGGAAACGGAAGTAGCATCGCAACCCGGAAGTGCGTCATCATAAACCGGAAGTATTTGTCGGGATTAACTTTACTCCCCAACAAAACAAGAACAATAAACAAACATTTAGTTAACTTAGCCGTAAAGGCAACACAGTTATATAGGTGTAAAATAGCTTTTTGTTGATGATGTTGTTGGTGGTGATCTTTACTCTTCGCGTGCCATCACAAAACTGATACACAAAGTCCAAAACAGCAAATTCAAAGCCAACAGGTTCAAAGCATCAAAGGATCATAGCAACATGCCTACTGGGTGAGAGACATGGTCCTAGTGTCCGCCACCCAGCTCCCCCCCAAACACCCAGAAAGGCATAACGGAAAACCCCACAAGGTATTCACCGGTCTGGCACCGAGTCTCAGTCCGGTCCTGGGCGGTGTATGTGACACCAGGGGCCCAGGTAAGACAGGAGCAAGGGTGAGACGCTCAGCGTGAAAACCATGAGGTAGCGTTGGCATAGGGATGTTCTGAAGTTCCGCAGGAGCCGGAGTGGCAGTGCTGATCCGCATGCTGGCAGGCACAGTGCGCTTCCGAGGGACGGCCGGTCGTGGCTGCGTCGCAGTCTGTGCCTGGGCCTGAACCTGCTGCGGCACCAACACCCGCTGACCCGCTCCGATGTATGCTCGGACCATACCTGCGGGCATGGTGAATCGGAGGGGCGGCTGAATGATGGTGGCTGGAGGCCTACTGCTGAGGCCGGACGGACATCGGTAGTAGATGAGGCCGCCCGGCTGGAAGATCCCGGTCGACGGCCAGGGACTCCGAAATTGGACTGCACAGCCGTTCTCACCAGTGCCTGCACCAGCCCGTTGTTGGCTGGCTCGATCCCTGGTGCGCCAAGGGACTGGGCGACAGGTGAGAGGACCCTTGTCGGGGTGCTGGCTGGCTGACGTGGTACCAGCTTGCTGCATTACCTGACGTATAGTAGGCTGGTGGAGGAATGCCACGATGTGGGACGTCTGGGCGATTCCTCGCTGAAACATTCTGACGTCCGGGGTCACCTGCATGGCTAATTGTAAATATTCTGTGTGTGTATATTTGAAAGTGTTGAACCATTGTGTTACCTAACAGTCCAAATACTGTATTTAGAGCTAATTTAAAGGGATAGGGTCAATCTTTTAATGATAACTTGACCTATGATTGTATTTAAAACCTGCTGGTGGTCATAAAGAACACATACATTTGCAAGTTTTTAAACATTTTTATACAATAATTTAATCCTTTTAATTAAAAACGGACAAAGTCTTACACGTTATCCTTTTAAAAGAAAACTACTACAATATTGAAAAGAATGATGTTTGAAGTTAATTGACTGGATGCAATTGCACAACAATTGATTAGTCAAACACATAAAGTATTTAGCTACAATAAAAAGAAAATACGAATGGAAATAAGAATTATAGCAAATTTACCTTGAAGCAAAGGTTGTGCCACATGAAAACCAACATGTGCATCCCTCCTGGTCGAGTGTGCACTAATGAAAGACCTGAGCTCTGTCGAGGCCTGAATCAAATTTTGATTAGCCTCTCTGCTAATGTGGTCACAAACTCTTCTTAAATTAGCAATGGAAATGTTTAGAGCGCGTACTTCACTTCCACCAGCAGGACCTTGATGATAAGCTCTCTCTATTGCTCTGCACCTTCGCCTGACACGAGTCAGTACGCTGTCCGCCATGTTTATTCAGAAAGAAGGGGGGGGTGAGAAGATTTCAAACTTGTGGGCTTGGCTTTGATTGGTAGGATGACTGTAATCTGTTTTGAAATGGACAGCCAATAAGAAACCATTGCACACGTTCCTAACTTGATATCATGCGCTTACAAGCGCTCACTAGCTTGATATCAAGCCTACAAGCGCTCACTAGCTTGATATCAAGCCTAAGAATGCCCACTAGCTTGATATCAAGCCTAAGAATGCCCACTAGCTTGATATCAAGCCTACAAGTGCTCACTAGCTTGATATCAAGGCTAAGAACGCCCACTAGTATGATATCAAGCCTAAGAACGCCCACTAGCTTGATATCAAGCCTAAGAACGCCCACTAGCTTGATATCAAGGCATAGAACGCCCACCAGTTTGATATCAAGCCTAAGAACGCCCACTAGCTTGATATCAAGCTCTTACAAGCGCTCACTAGCTTGATATCGAGCCTACAAGCGCTCACTAGCTTGATATCAAGGCTAAGAACGCCCACGAGTTTGATATCAAGCCTAAGAACGCCCACTAGCTAGATATCAAGCTCTTACAAGCGCTCACTAGCTTGATATCAAGTGTAAGAACACCCACTAGCTTGATATTAAGCGCTTACAAGCGCTCACTAGCTTGATATCAAGCCTACAAGCGCTCACTAGCTTGATATCAAGGCTAAGAACGCCCACTAGTTTGATATCAAGCTTAAGAACGCCCACTAGCTTGATATCAATCCCTTTTAGAAGTAAAGCTCGTTTTGTTTTATTGGTAAGTAATATTGTCGTACAAAATTTGGTTTTACGATTATTTTTCAGATATCTAGTTTGTTTAGTTTTTTATTTCTAAGTAATCTTGTCGGACAAAATGTCGTTTTACGATTATTTTTCAGGAATGTTGTTCATTTTGTTTTTATTCGTAAGGAATATTGTCGTAAAACATGTAGTTTCACGATTATTTTTCAGAGGTAATGCTCGTTTTGTTTTTTCTGGCAATAAACTTTCTCTTAAGATTGCAGAGTTTTGCGTGTCCAGTTTTGACGTCGTCAGTAGGCGCCAAGAGAAGCCTCATGTTGGCAGAACTTTATGAAATCTGCCGCTGGCTCTGACGTCCGTAGCCGTTAAAAGGCAATATAAAAGTGCAATTTTTGGAACATAATATTCTTATTACTGTTTGTTGCTTTTGTATGTTAGAATTATTGTATTTCCTAGTTCTTATCCATGGAGTACAACTTTGTTGTGACTGTGACAGTGCGTTAGAAATAACAGTTGCGCCGTTTTTAGTGTGGAGACAACTGCTGGAAGACGCCGCTGCACAGGAATTGCTTCACTTTGGACCTTAAGATGGCATCTTCAGCAACATAATGCTGTTACTTAAGAACATCAGGAGGAGAAGCACAGCATTTGTCATCATCATATCCGATATGATTTGAGGGATTTGTCTCCAATATTTTTAATATACACTGTTTAATCGTAGTTAAATTTGTTGTATATAGTTCTTGTGTATTTAAATATTTTTACATAAGTATTTTAAATTGGTATAGACATGAAAAGTCTGAAAAGAATTGGTGAAACAACAATTAAAATTTCTTCCAACACCTAACAGAGATCACACATGCTGTCAAAAAAAAATCAGATTTCAATAAAGACCGTAGAGACCTGTAGGCACGTTAATTGGTTCTGTTCAAAAGTAAGGAGCCAGGGCTCTGTTTTTGTATTTTACTGTATTTATTTTGTTGGTTTTCATGGTAAAAATAATGAAAGACAAGGTGCGGATGTCAACAAGTACACCGCTGACACCATTGCTCTGCGAAACATTCTCCAGTTCTCCCAGACCTGCATTTACAACACAGTTTACAGCAGAAGCCTGATAATAGCCCATTTATTTTAGTTTTGTGAGACAGAAGAGAAAAGACATTCAGGTGAGTGGGTCTCAAGAAGAACCCTGTGTGACTAAAATGTTGGTCTTCCACTAATGGATGGCTTATATACAGTAGAACAGTAAATAATAAGTCTCTGAAACTCATAAAAGTATTTGCTCCGGCAGAGATCTGCGTAGTTATTGTTCATACTACTGTAATACCTGTTATGTGGGGGTCAGTGCCTCGGCCATCTCCCGTCTGCAGATGGTCCAGAACGCCGAAGCACGTCTTTTAACAGGCACATGCAAACATGAGCATTTCCTCCTGTACATTTTAGGATTCATTTTAAAATCCTTTTATTTACTTTAAAATCCCTGAACGGTCTTGCCCCTCCCTACCTCTCTGAGCTTCTGCGCACATTTTGTCTTATCAGTTTTAACTTTTATGTCTTTGAGCTGTTGTGTCTGTTTTTACGATGTTTTTATCTTTCTGTATAGCACTTTGTTCAGCTGTGGTTGTCTTAAAGTGCTTAACAAATGAAGTTGGATAGTCTTGAGTTTCAGAATTTAAAATCAACAACAAAAAAATAAACCAGTAAAGTGACACATGATCTAATATATTCTATTGATATTTAGCCCAGGACAGTAAACAACTGTGGAATCGCAGCTTCAGGCTTTACAGGGTTAACTCTTTGCTGGGTGGAGCACTTATCTAAGAGCCAATAGGAGTTGTCATCATTTTTGTCTTTCCCGCCCCCTGATTAGCATTTGGTGTAACTAGTGCAACTAGTGAGCAAAATGTGTCCAGTTGTTCTACTAGTGAACATTTGGGCATCACTCGTTAGCTAGTTGAACTACAAATACCCTTTGACTAGTGGACAAACGAGTGTATTGGCATCCACTGGTTGTACTAGTGAGCATTTTGGGTCTCACTAGTATAACTAGTGAGGTCAAACTGTCCCACTTGTATAACAAGTGGATATTTGGCACGTCAGTAGTTAACTAGTAAAACATTTGACACTCACTAGTTTGATATCAAGGGATGTAGGAGAGCACACTAGTTAACTTGTCAGTAATTTGTCTGTCACTAGTGTCACTAGTGGGTGTTCCGGCTGTCACTAGTAAACTAGTGGAGGAAATCAGAGGTCATTAGTTAACATGTAGGAACAAACTGTGTTTGACTAGTTAACATGTTGACGCTTTTATGTCTTACTAGTTAACTAGTACTTTGAAAATGACTAGTTCAATCTAGTGTGCCACATGTGCATCAAAAAGCGAACTAGCTGGGCAATTGGCACTACAAGTGTGTTTCTTGATTTCACTAGTTGGGCAACCAATCAACACTTGTTGGACAAAAGTGCCACTGCTTGTTGAAAATTAGCCACTAGTCGGCGTTTTTGTACAACTAGTAAGACAAAGCTAATAACTAGTTTGGATGTACGTCCAACTAGTGCCGGCAAAGACCAAACTAGTGAAAAATGCAAATGGCTGGTCTCCTTGATATCGAATAAGTGCTCAAAAGGCTTGCCATAGGAGATCTGGCGCCCGATGTTTTGACTAAACTTGTCTGGAATGCAGATCATGTGGAAAGATAGATAGATAGATAGATAGATAGATAGATAGATAGATAGATAGATAGATAGATAGATAGATAGATAGATACTTTATTCATCCCCGTAGGGAAATTCACATTTCCAGCAGTATCCTCAAGTCGAGATATAAAATATGAGAAATAAAATACACAAGATACAAGATAGAAATGACGGTTCACTCCAACAGGCTTGTGTCCAATCATGGCGTGGAAGAGGCACACCTCCACCTCATGGCTCCAAACCACCGACTCCTCACCGGGTATCAGGGCTGCGTCCGGGAGTTTTTTGTCAGCCTGGTTTTGTGTCACGTCAGCCTCTCCCATGGTCGAGAAAACAGAAGGTAAAAGACCCGGTAACAGGCTAGTTCTGTCGGGGGTTCAGTTCACGCCTCACCGAAAGAACAATAGTAGCACTAGTTTTAGTTTTTGCCTCAATTTCTATAGCCACACTACACCCTACGGTCTTCATGGAAGTACTGTATACACGTCGCTCATAGGCTATGTTCAATGCCACAGGCTGGGTTCTCAAGAAAATTATCAGGCTGGGTCACAACAAATACCCTCACTAACCCTAACCCTAACCCGCAAACATCTGCTCCATCAATGTCTTCAAATGCAAAAAGGGCTTTTGTCCTGTATGGGAAAGACTCTGACATCTCTTGACTATCCACAAACCTGAAAAGACAATCATGGAAACACTACTATATAAAACCACAGCCGCAAAGTAAACTCAAATGACCTTTACAGGTAAAAATTTGAACATGATTCTGGCCCGCTATTGACATTCCTAGACTTCATGCCTGGTTTTACTTCCACAACTTTGTCCGAGACATGCACCATGCAGATGAAGACCTCCCCAGCCTCCGGGTGGCTCTGACGTTTCAAAAAGTCGTTCACCCTCGTCTCCAGAAAACAACCTAACTTTGTCTGAGGTAAACCTGAAAGGGAAGAGCATCATTAGGTCCATAAAAATATTCATCACATTTATTTATTTTTTTTCAAAGAGTACCTTAAGTTAACTTACTTTTAGCAGAATACTTGTTCTCCCTCCTTGTCTTATTAGACTTCTTGTGGCTGCCATCACATACGAAACTGAGCCGAAGCAAAAAGAAAATGGAAGTTATCTAGGCTTCTTAATTTTTCCTGCAATAAATAAATAGTTAAAATGTTAAAAGTCCGTTACCCCGATGGCCATATCGTGTCATTGTGCAGGACACAAATCTGGTGCATTTTGCATCCACAGTCCAAACATTCAACGAGCCTGAAATCAAGAGTAAGACACACATTATACACTGTTTGGTCAGACTCGGGTGTAAGAAGAAAAAAAAAAAATTGATGGCCATAAACGGCCATAAACTGCTTAACGTACAGTTCAGGGTCCAGTGTGTCATTCTTCTTTTTCTCAAACTGCTCCTTGTTAATGGATCTGAAAAAAAAAATAAGTAGGTAAACACAAGTAGCAAGACTAAATTCAAACAGATATGAAAATGTGCAATATCCACCTAATAGAATAGATGATGTGGTAATAAGTTTTCCATGAAACGCATTTTTTGTTAGCATTTGTTAATGAACGCAACAACACTTACATCTGTGGCTGAGTGGGGTCATCACCCAGGGACACAGTCTCTCCCTGGATCTCGTTGAAACACTTTTCACAGAAGTGGTACCTGTCCGCAATAAGACCAAAGTTTGGTGAAGTACATCGTTTTTTTTCCCCCACAGCACATCCAATGATGGACAGCGCATGAGCGGGCAGTCCCCGAGCGGAACATGGTCAAGGCAGCAAGTAGAAAAGCGAATGCACAGGTCAGCGGGAGGACATCAGCACGAAAGCTGCACGTATTTTTGGTAGATGGGAGGGAAAAGATCAGTGATAGAAGAAATAGACGTATAGGTTCATTGTAAACGGGGCAAAAAAACAAAAACAAGCCAAAGGAAGTGAGACACTAGTAACACGGACCAGGAAATTGACTAGATATACACAGATGACAACACAAGAACGGAGAACCAAGGAGAAGCACAGATTAGCAATTTGGACATGAAATAGGATGAGCGTAAAACATTCACCAACACAGCTAACAGGAAGGGGAGCACTGTAGTTAAAAGAATCTACTGATGTACCTGTTTTGGTAGCTGAAATAAGCAGCGTCTCGGGGAATAGTGCAGAGCTGCTTTCCGTAGCAGCACAGTGTCTGAGGGGAGAACTCCAGCTGATGGGCAGAAAAAAAAAAGGACAATGTTATTTCTGTTACTGATTATGCCTGGCATCAAAAATCAATTTGACTCATTTCGAATATGATGCAGTTCCGTGCCAAAGTGACGGACATTAACTCCCCCAGGGGTAATAGATTGAGCTAGGAATGATTGATAAGAACAAATGAATTGTCAGAAGTTCACCCTTGTTGCAAACAAGCATCATTCAGCTGGTTTATTTGTCAGCAAAACCAAACATAGACATGTCTATTGAGAAATATGATAAGGCAGCGGCCTGCCCTAGGCCAATTTTAACTCCAAACCGACGGCTTCCATTTTCAAGAATGAGAGAAGGGCTTGCGTAAAGCATTCAAAACACTTGAAACATTACATTGCATTTTGAACATTTAAATAGACTACGGGATGGTCTTGTCTGTCCATTTTTATATCTGCATGTGCATATAGTGTTTTTGTATCGACGTCATACAAATGTAAAAAAAAAAAAAATTGCGAGATCTTCTCAATTGCCGTCTACTTTACAGGCGGATGGAATGCTGAAATGATTAAATCTACTTTTTTAATGTATGGTTAACTTAAAAACTAATCGCTCGTAAAACTGCATGTCATGGGAAAAAGTGCATGTCATGTTGGTTTCCTTGCAGGTCTTACTTTTCTTCCACAACAGTAGCCAAGTCTCTGCATGACTGGGTCAATCTCCTGTTCAAAGACCTCTGCCAGTTTGGAGCGGCACTTGTAGACTCGAGATGTTTTGCGATTGTACAGCCAGGCATTGTTGAACATCAACCAGATGTCATCCACATACTGCCAGGGATCCTGATACTGACCTGTGAGAAGAACACAAAAGGTAGTGGAGAGGTCACACAGGAATAGACCAGTAAGGGCTTTGGAAATGGTATTTCGGTAAATTAAATACTTTACACGTTTTCCCAACTTATTCATTGCCACTGACGGCTGTAGACGTCTAAGATCCATTTTGACTGGGCTGGCAGTTTAATATATTAATTCATTGTTCCCGTTCGCCGACGTTGCAAACGGAATAGGTGTAAAACTGAGAGCCGTTCAGGGTCCGCTGGACGACCTCCCACTGAATACAAACACAGTTAAGGTACATAAGCATAAATAGAGTTTAGGGCTTTAGTTCTCATTTTAGCTTTCAATTGATAATGCAAGCTTCTTTATTCCTAAAAATAATTTTATTATAAAGTCATCTTTTCTCTGGCATTACACACAACTCAACACACAAATCAGTGACAAACTAATTTTTTGGTCCAGATGCCGCGCAGCGCCTCGGAGAAGGCTGCGGACAAGCTCCGCTGAGTCTGGGCCATCAGCAGACTTGCGGCAGGGTCGCACCGCCAAGGAGGGGAGTCGGGCCCTCCCGCAGGCACCTCGCTCATGTGGAGGCACCAGCCCCCGTCCGCGTAGGCCAGGAGGATCCCGTGAACGGCGGACCATTGCTGGTAGTGATCGAATTGCCTGACGTGTTTTTTGAGGATGGGCCAGGTCCTAAGCGGCCCCTTCCCCGACGCCTCGGGCAGCAAAAGGTAGTGGATGCGTGCCATGATGGACTGGAGGTTTGCCAACTCCAGCACCACGCCATCCACGTCGTGGCTTAACTTGAGCTGGTCGAGCTCATCCGCTTCGGAGGGGTGGATGGCCAGGACCAGGTCCTCGGCCTGGAGAAAGGCCTCCCAGTCGCCTTTGTACGGCTCAACCAAGTCCAGCAGGGCCTGGCAGTTAGCGGAGGCCGCTTCCGAGAGCGCCATGTGGACTACTACTGCACGCGGTGAAACGAAGACAAGAGAACGGGCTTCTAACGAGAAGAGTTCTCTTCCAAGTCGCAGCAAGAATGAGCTCAATAACTCACTCAAAGTATTGTTTTAAGAACAGTTTTAGAACAGTTTGGAAATGGAACTTCAGAACTCAAAATTAAAAAAAAACAACAACAACTCACATGCAAATAAATAAATGAATAAATAAATAAACAAATAAAGTGACAGACACTACAAGATGAACTGTATACCTTGCACTTACCAGGAAGTCACCGGAACAGCAGCTATATGTATATATATATGTGTATATATGTATATATAAGTATATATAAGTATACGTATATATATATATATATATATATTATACGTATATATATATATATATATATATATATATATATATGTATATATATATACGTATATATGTATATATATATATATATACGTATATATGTATATATATATATATATATATACGTATATATATATATATATATATATATATATATAAATATATGTCTATATATATATATATATATATATATATATAGAGAGAGAGAGAGAGAGAGAGCGAGAGAGAGAGATGTGTATATATTCCTGTAAACAGGTTAGAAATGTTAGTCAGATGGAGAGAGTCAAATGTGCATGCCTGCTTTCACCAAATCGCTGGCTATTTTTGTTCACAAATTACATTCAGGATAAATCCCATCAGTAAATACTGTTTGCATTGTCCTTTAGTTAGTATTTACCCAGCATCAACAACACTGTCTTTTTTTCCCCCATCTATCGAGATCAGCAAACACATACACCGTCTTTTGGAATCCCCGTGGATAAAAACTTCAAAAATCCGCTTTATTACTTACATCAAAGCGACCGAACGTAATTCCTAAATATTTTAAGGAAGATAAACTTGGGGCGGCATCGCGCAACTGACTGGCCATCGGTCATGCGTCATTTTCGACTGGATGAACTGTAGGGAAAAGGAACGTTTCATCATGACGCCTCATTATGTATTCGTAGTTAACTCAATCATTTTGATAGCGGGCTTATATAGCTATTATGGATACATGCGGCATGTGTTGCCTTCGCTATAAGGCTTTTCATTGTTTTGCGGCTCCAGACATATTTGTTTTTTGGGCCCGATATGGCTCTTTCAACATTTTTGGTTGCCGACCCCTGTTCTAGGAGTGTTGTACGTTCACGTTGGTCATGAAAACTTCACAATTATTCAATATCGTTTCAAATACAATAACCGTTCTGTCCTCATCGCTCTCATTCCATATGACTTCAAAATATCACGTTCTGTAAGGTGTATCACTTGTCTGCAACACTACCCCCCCCCCCCCAGCTTGCATCAAAAGTGCTATTTTGTTGTTGTTGTTGTTTTGTTTTTTGTTTTTTCATATAAAGATGCCAATAGCGTCACAAGGACTCGTACAGCACAGTACCAGTATACCAGTATATACAACATATTTACACCGGTGCATTAAATGCGTTAAATGACGGAACAACGCCATCGTGTGGAGGACAATGGCGTTATATTTGTGTCAGACAATGGCGTTATATTTGTGCCACAATTTCGAGCGCGAGGGAAAAACAAAGAAACAAACAAAAAAAGAATGGAGCGGAGAAGATCAAACTGAGCGAGAGTGAAAACAGATTTTGAGCGTAGACGAAAACAGTATCGAAAAGGACTTTCTCGCTCAAAATTCCGGTCGATGGGAGCTTGTAAAAGCGCATTGGATGAGAGCTGGCTCTCCGAGGGCTCTCCGTGTTGAGCCAACGCGAGGTTGAGCGGGGGTGGGAGGGATGGGGGGTATCGCGAGCGGGGGGGGGGGGGGGGGGGGGGGGGGGTATCGCGAGCGAGCAAAAAGGAATGTTGAGCGAGCAACTTCATTCAACGGTGTTCAAAATCCACCGGCGCTCGCTCAATCTCTTGTCGTTGGGCACTCAATAGGTTTTCTTTTTCATTCCTGCCCGCAGCATCAGTTTTTTCGCCTTTATTTTTCAAAGGTTTCTTTTGTTTTGGTTTGGATTTTTTTTTTTTCCTCGCGTAGAAGACGCCATGTTGCCGAAGTCACAAGAAGCACAGCGGGGGGCCGGGGGAGTGTCGCAAGCGAGCAAAAAACAATGTCGGGCGAGCAACTTCTTTTTCTGTTTTCAATATCCGCCGGCGCTCGCGCAAACTCTTGTCGTTGGGCACTCAATAGGTTCTCTTTTTCATTCCTGCCCGCAGCATCAGTTTTTTCGCCTTTATTTTTCAAAGGTTTCTTTTGTTTTGGTTTGGATTTTTTTTTTTTCCTCGCGTAGAAGACGCCATGTTGCCGAAGTCACAAGAAGCACAGCGGGGGGCCGGGGGCGTGTCGCAAGCGAGCAAAAAACAATGTCGGGCGAGCAACTTCTTTTTCTGTTTTCAATATCCGCCGGCGCTCGCGCAAACTCTTGTCGTTGGGCACTCAATAGGTTCTCTTTTTAAGTCTCTTTTTTGCTTTTCGTCTTTTTCTTCCGCGCTCGCAATCGTGGAACAAATGCAACGCCGTAGAAGGCCCCAATGTTACCGGGGCCACACCTACTTTTCCTTTTCTACGAGCCTATTTAGCGTACGAATTCGACAGCAAGATACACACAAACGTGACGTAAGAATAGAGTGATTTGTGATGTGTGAAGGAGTACCCACCAGTAAACAGCTTCGAAATGTTAGACGAATGCAGGCAGGGAAACGAGCACGACTTCTTTCTCCAGGTAGCGGGGGGCGATATGAGGGGATATCGTCTGCGCATGCGTGTAGGGCCTCTCGCACGACGTCAGGATGACTCAAAGCCAAGTTTGGAGAGAGGTAAACAGCATTACTGTCACCTGGTGTACAAAACACGTATTGCTCTTGGAACGAATACAAAAGCAAATCACTGAGACTGGGGCCTTCATAGAAGAATGAATATGATGGGCACACTTTGAAACTACTGAAACCGAATAAAACAGTCACACTAATGTGACGACGCTTCAGTGGGCATCACATATACTACACTCAATAGAGATTTCTCTTATTACAATGAACTCCGTTCCTCAACGAGACGTGTGAGCAGTTGCACTAAACACTCCAACAATCAGTTATTTTTGTCTTCCTCTAACCACCGGGTCCCCTAACTACACTCCTCAATTCACTGCAATACAACATGTTGCCGAATCGTCGGTCAACCGGACGAATCTGTCTTCCACAGTTCACAATTTTGATACAATACCTACATACCTAATTCTATTTTTTTTTTTTTTTTTATCAATAAGCCAATATTTCAATTGCACTGGGCAGCGTTGACATGCCAACAGCGTATCGTAATGTGTGATCTACTATCCGCTATTCTGTTGCTCTTATTTAATAAAGGAATGTCTGTTTTGGTGCGCTTATTGATATGAGAGTAGTCTTCGTTGCAACAGGTCACCTACCCGTGTTTTTCCATTCAACAGGTCCCGCCCCGCTAATTCAAACGCGACCGCCCCGCCCCCCCCCCCCCCGCCCCCCCACCCCCCACACACCAATGAAGTGGGCTTGGCTCTACCATGTATTTAAACTTTGCGACTGAGAGTAAACTCTTCACTTTGTTCCATGCTCTGCGACCAGAGGACCTCCAGCTTTAAGCGCATCTTCACCTGGACCGACAATGGCTTCACCTTCATCGAGAAGCTTGCAGTAAGCGTCACCTATTTCTTTTAAAGTCAAGGGGAAAAAAATACCTGTTAGTTAAACGGGTTGCATTGTTTGGCGTTGGGGGGGGGGGGCTTTCAAACTTTGCACACACTGGCAGCAACAGCTATTGCAAAATGGTAAACGTGCACGTGAGGAAAAACTGATGTTTTCCATCAGTCAGTGACTGATGTGGGTTTTCATCCCTCTTGATATGGGTCATTTTATTAGAACAAAAGAAGAGAGGCTTGAACTTGTACAACTGCCTAAACGAGATATGATTCACTTTTAAGCTTCGCTTTGCTCCCTTCCTCCGTGTCTAACCCCACTTGCGTTCATTTAATTTAGAGGACGTCTACCCAACCGGGCCTACGTCTACTGCCGGCGCTGTCGCAAGCCCCAAGATAAGCTCTCCGTTCACCTGGCTCGTGTGTGCATGAAAGGCAGCACGCGGGAGGAAATTGAGGTGGAGACCCGCGAGGCCAAGGCGAGGACGTCTACCCAACCGGGCCTACGTCTACTGCCGGCGCTGTCGCAAGCCCCAAGATAAGCTCTCCGTTCACCCAGCCGCATGCGGATGCTGCAGGCGCTAAAGGACCGGGACTTCTACATCTTGAACGAGCCGGAAGACTCCGGCATGCTTCCGGAGGGTGAGGATGCTGCCACTGGGGGCGTCTCCGCTCCGGCCCCCCCCGGTGACCCGGCGTCCAAAAGGAAGAGAGGCGACGATGAGCTTTCCACCACCTCTTCCTCCAGCCAGGAGCATGACGACAGGGCCAATGATCCTTCCTGGAGCAAGTGAGTACATTGAAAGCAATGAAAAGTCAAAGTATGAAACGTTGTTACAAGTCGTATTTATTTATTTATTTGTGTTCTTTTCATTTTTTTCCTCCTTCCCCCTTGCTCTCGCTCCGTCGCTTTACAGGAGACGCCGCGGCAGCCGGGCGAGCGTGAGGACGAACATGCAGGAAGCTGGGCTGTATGAGAAATTCGGTGAAGACTGTCCTCTCATCTGCAATTTCAAGGAGTACCTGAAACACAGCGTGCGTTTGGAAAATTGCCAGCAGGAGGTAAAACTTCTTCCGCAGAGTAATGTGTGCCTTCTCCAGTCGAATCGCCATCGAATGTTTCACTGGTTGCGTTTTCTCCCATCACCTCTAGGTGGACAACGTAGCACGCTTCCTGAAGTACCTGCAACCGGACAAGACTGTGCCAGACACCAGCTTTTTGACCAAGAGCAAAGAGACCGCGGAATACTTCACGGGTCTGAGGCGCACAGGCATGGCGGCGCCAAGCGTTGCCAACTACATCAGGAGTATGATGCGCTTTGTGGAGTTCCTTTACAGGGAGGACGCGCCCGAGAACACGCCGCAGGCCGACGAACAGAGGAGCCATGTGTCTGCGTACCGGAATTGTCTGGCCACTTTGTCCAGGACGATTCGTGAGGCCACCAGCAAAAGACACCGCAGCATCGAGTAAGTTTCCCTGATTGCATTCACAAGAGGTGTGTGGCATTAAACAGTGTGCGCGCGAGCGCGCGTCTGCGTCTGCGTGTGTGTGTGTGTGTGTGTGTGTGGGGGGGGGCATTAATTATCATGAATTCGACAATCATTAATCCCTGGCTTGTTCCTCACATACAACAGCGTGACGCGGGGCTCCAAGACAGTGCGGGAGTGCCAGGCGATCCTGCGCGTGGCCAAGGAGGCGTTCCTTGCCACGCACAGACAGTTAGGAAAAGATGTGGCCCTGAGCGAGAAGGACAGAACCATGTACCGGTACTACTGCGAAGCCGTGCTGGTGCTGAGGCATTTCCAGTGCCCGCGCGCAGTGGAAGGAATGATGGTGAGTGAGCTGACGTGATTTTTTTTTTTTTTTTTTAAATACCATTGCTTTGGTGGGCATGTTTGACTCCGTTTTTCTATTTGTCTCAGGCAAACGAGTGGGTCAATCGCCAACCCGCGGGTGGAAGGGTCCTTGTTGGGGTCAGCGAGCACAAGACTCCAACCTTGCAAACGGCCACCTTCGCGCTCACTCCTGAGGAAGACGATGTAAGTCTTTTGTTCTTTCAGCCTCATTTGCAAGCGGGGTCCAGGCAAACGGACACGGGTACAGCAACTGCCGCCGTTAATTGTTTGACAGTCAGGTAATGAACATTGTGTTTACACAGTGGCTGCAGCGGTACTACCAGTGGATCAGGCCCCAATGTGTGTCCGCCAGCACCTCGGAGGAAAATGGCCGCTTCTTCGTCACGGCCTGCGGGAAACCCGTCAGCTGCGTGGCAACTGACCTCGCCCGGCTGCACGAATAGTGAGTACATGAACTTGTGGATCCGAGCGTTGCCGCAAACAAGCCCGCATCGCCGTTGACATTGCCGTCGCCTTTTCTTCCCCAGCCACAAAGTCAAGGTTTCCACTAGCCAGGAGGTGCGCCGGGCTGTCGAGAACGAGGCGGCCGTTGCCTTTTCCGAGAGGCAGCTGCAGGAGGTCAGGCAATATTTGGCCTACCCCACTGCAGTCGGTGGACAGCAGAGGATGCAGGGTCCCGCCTCTGTGGTCCAGGCGGCCATTTTGCTAGACCGGCTGGCCGGGTGAGTTTTCCAGACCAGCGCCATGGCGAGAGCACTGCACGAGCAACGTTTTAAAGCACATCGCCTCTTTGCTTTACAGTGACTTGCCGCCAAGCAGGCCACCCTCCGTGGAAGCGGGGACATCTGCGCAGGAAGCGGGGACGTCTGCACAGGAAGCTGAATTAGCCCGCTTCATCCGCTGCTTCCCCGTGACCATTGATGGGAAGGCGCCAGGAAAGTGGGACATGGTCAGGGCTGGCTTCTCCAAAGACAAGGTGTTCTACGACAAGTGGCGGGCTTGTCAAAGATGCCAACGCCGGGACTACATCCTGTGTAAGTATGGCATTGGACGTGGAAGCAATGCTGTTATCTTTCCGTGTTGTCGGGGCAAACAGCTTAAAGTTCACGTTTCTTTTCAGCCCAATTTTGTCAGAAGAGGCCGACCCTGGAGCAGGTGGCGAGGCAGATCAGGAGGGCGGGCTGGACGTCTAACCATCCGGACGCAGAATCCGTTCACAACGGATGGAAGCCGCCCTCCAGGCTGATGGTAGAGACCGACTCGCGGATTGCGGCGTTGGTTTCGGGTCAGCGCTGGAAGGGTCTCGTCATCAAGGACTTCCTTGGGGACAAACACCTGGGTAAGATGGCGCCCCCCCCCCCCCCCCCCCCCCCCCCCCCCCGCCTCTCTCCTCGGGAGCAGCATTATTTGGCTAGATCTCATTGTGGAGTTCCCCTCTTGTCTACAGGTGTGGTCGCATCGAAGCCCTTTTTTAAAGGCGATGTGGTTTGCGACTACCACGGCCCAATCATTTCAAATGAGGAAGGACTGCGGATGATGGAGGACCCCGACATCCAACCTGGATACTTGTTTTTCTTCAAAGGAGGCGGCAAGCCAATCTGCATCGATGCTCAGACGTTCCCTTGCCCATGTCACCCAGGACAACAAACGTACGGGCGCCTCATCAACCATTCCAGGAAGCGCGCCAACCTTAAGCCGTGCCAATGTCTGCTCACGGTTGACGGCGAGGAACGCTACTGTATCCTGTTCAAGGCAATGAGGGACATTACAGTGGATGAAGAACTGCTCTTTGACTATGGGGTTCAAAGGAAATCTTTTAAGGGGGAAGGACTTGACCTGGAGTGGCTCGATAGCTAATGGTAAATAGTCTGTGTGTGTATATATGTAAAAATGTATGTATATATATATATATATATATATATATATCTACACTTTTTTTCCCACTGTACAAGCACATGTCTTTTTTTTTTTTCTTAATAAAGGCATGCGTATTTTGGTGTACATTCTATAATTGCCTCTTGCCAATAAAAGACTATACTTTCTTTCCCAGCAAACCATCACCTTCTTTCTTTCGTCGGTTTTGTTTTTATTTTATTTATTTATTTTTTTAATAAAGGCATGAACATTTTGGTGTACGTTCTATACCTAGTGCCTTTTGCCAATAAAAACCGGCACGTTCTTTCCCAGCAGTCCGTCACCGTCTTTCTTTCAATTCCAGCAATCTTGAAAGTGATCAGTGTGGTAGTTATTCTCTTCTTACATGATGGGAGACGACTGAGTGGTACCTATTCAACCAGGGAGGATTTGTCGTGCCAGGAGCGTCAATGGACGAAATACTGCAGTCGAAGAAAAAAATAAATATTTCTGCATATACATGTATGTATGTATGTATGTATGTATGTATGTATGCGGAAATATTTAATTTTTTCCTCGAGTGCAGTATTACGTACAGTATTAAGATAATATATATATATATATATATATATATATATATATATATATATATATATATATATATATGTGTGTGTGTGTGATGCGTGTGCGTTTGTAGCCAAAGAAAAAAAAAAAACATGTACCTACACGTCTACATATGTCAACGTATACATACATAAATACATAAATATGCAAGGCTCGCTTTGTTGCCCTCTTGCCGACAAATTCGGTAGGGCCGCGGCGGCCCCGGCAAAGTTTTGCATTGTACCGTAGAGGATCAGTGTCACATGAACTACGACAGTTATGCGTATAAAGTGCCCGACGTACACGTGTGACGCAAAAAAAAGCTGTACGTATAGCGAGAGAACGTGTAAATGCATGAAGTTGGGTTTTTTGTTCCCCCCTACAATGTATATATATATATATATATATATATATATATATATATATATATATATATATATATATATATATATATATATGCACACACATATTTATATATACATTTATTTATATAAATATATGCATATAAAGTGCCCGCATACACGTGTGACAAAAAAAAGAGCTGATACCTGATTCCAGGTTCACCGTGGGATCGAGCATCATCCCTACAATTGCCTTGACAGGATTTATCCCATTGAAGAAAGTAAAATGCTTTAAAAATATTTTTTTGTGTTTATTACAGTGTCTAGAACATGTAGCTATTATGGAAAATGTGCCTTGCAGTTTATTTAGAGCTTGTTTTGTGAGTGTTGCAACATTAAAACATTGCGTGAATGTGGTAGCCAAAACACCCCTGTTTTGAGGGGAACTTCAACTAAAATTTTCCCAATATAACTTTAAACACACAACTACATTTATCCCTTAGCGTGACATTGCATTACATATATTATGAACGGGAATCTAATTTGCAAAAATATAGTGCCATATCTGATCTTTTTCATTTACTTTGGATGATTTTTAATATGGCGGCCACTCGGACCATGTCTCTCACCCAGTAGGCATATGTTGCTATGATCCTGTGATGCTTTGAACCTGTTGGCTTTGTCTTTGCTGTTTTGGACTTTGTTGTATGAGTTTTGTGATGGCATGTCGAAGAGTAGAGATCTCCACTAGCTCAGCAACGTGTGGTTTCTTAACTACCTTCAACACTCCTGTTTTTTTTTTCTTCTGTGTTTTCCCATCGTCACAGAAAGAAGGACTTTCTAAAAAAGAAATTCTGTTTGTGCATGTCCCTTGTCTTGGCTGTTGATAAGGAAATCTTCCTAGCAATGGTCACAATTCACCAATTCAGTCTGTGAATTTGGAACAGCCGCTAACGATCAGCAATGCAAGGCGTCGTTGGAGGCTACATGCAATCCGGCAATTCCTGTTCAAATTATAATCAGGTCACAAATTGGCCATTGTGTGACCGGTGGAATGAGTCACTAGGTTACCTCAGGGCAATGTGTAAGCACTTCATAGGATAAGTAGGGTTGTCTGTCTGTGAATTTGGAACAGCCGCTAACGATCAGCAATGCAAGGCGTCGTTGGAGGCTACATGCAATCCGGCAATTCCTGTTCAAATTGAAATCAGGTCACAAATTGGCCATTGTGTGACCAGTGAATGAGTTCACACTACAGGAAATTCTGCTCCCCCTCTCTTTCAGAGTTGCACCACTACAACCCTTCTGTAAAAACTTACAAAAACAAAAAAACATTGAAAACACTTCATTTTCTTCTCCAATTGGCCTCCTACAACATCTGAATGGTTGAAAATTTTTTTGAGTGTGTTTTTCTAAATTTGGCTTTTCCAAGGTTAAATACATATATATATATATATATATATATATATATATATATATATATATATATATATATATATATATATATATATATATATATATATATATATATATATATATATATATATATATATGTATGTGTGATGCGTGTGCCTTTGTAGCCAAACAAAAAAAAAAACATGTACCTACACGTCTACATATGTCAACGTATACATACATAAATACATATACTTACACATAAATATGCAAGGCTCGCTTTGTTGCCCTCTTGCGGACAATCTCAGTAATGCCGGGGCGGCCCCGGCAAAGTTTTGTATTGTACTATTGTACTTTTGTATTGAGGATCAGTGTCACAAGAACTACTACAGTTATGCGTATAAAGTGCCCGACGTACACGTGTGACGCACGCACACACTCATATATATATATATATATATATATATATATATATATATATATATATATATATATATATATATATATATATATATATATATATATATATATATATATATATATATATATATATATATATATATATATATATACACACACATATATTTATATATAGGCTACATATATTTATCTAAATATATGCATATAAAGTGCCCGACGTACACGTGTGACCAAAAAAAAGCTGTACGTATAGCGAGAGGACATGTAAATGTATGAAATTGGGATTTTTTATTCCCTGCAAAATGTAACGACAGATTTCAGAGGCCAAATTATTGTGACGACACGACAAACATGGCCGTTCTCTTGTACAGCGCCGTTCTTCCTTCGGCACTCACAGGGGTTCACACTAACTAGTCCGGGGATCGAACCCACGCCCTCTTGGCTGGGGGGGGGGAGCACTGTTCCACCTAGCCATGCCGCCGGGAACTTGTGTAGCACCTCTGCAATAACACCTTCGCGATAACAACGGGACGGTTGGAATATATTCCACGTCAAACAAACCAAGTCAACGAAAGAGAGAAAACTAAAATGAGAACACTTAAGCGGCGGTGGTGGGCGTTCCAGGCACGCGACGTTATGTGTGGGTGGGATGGGGGAGCGGGGGGGGGGGGCGGGGGGGTGTTTAAGGAGGGGCGCTGTTTAAGAAGGCTCTCCCGAAAAGCCTCCGGCGATTAAGCGTCAGAGCGCTCTTGGCCATCCGTAGAGAGCAAGCCATTTTTTTTCCCTCTCTCTCTCCATTTTTGTTTTTTCGAACGACGCCGCCGAAATGGAGCGCGGTGCGAGGGGACATCGACGCCGGCGCTCATTCGCTGAGCCGACCTGGGGTAGACCGCGCGACGCCCCCCGGGATGAGCTGCCGTCCCGGCGCATGAGCCCACCGGCGACACCGTGGCTCCGCCGGAGGGAGGACGGTCAACAAAGACGAGTAAGTTGCGACTCGCCGCGCGCCCAAATTGACGCGGCCCGGAGCCTCTCCACCCGCGGCCCTTGGCAGCACCAGCGGGGGGTGCGAGAATGGGGGAGAGGAACCCCCACCTCCAGCCGGCAAATCCCTCGCGCCAAACCGCCTCGCTTTTGAAAAGCAACGCCATAATGTGGGCTCTCAACGCGCAGGGAATTTGGAGCGCCGCGGGGATCGCCGGCAGGCCGGAGGAGGCACCGGGCGGCGGGGGTGACAGGCTCCGGGCGGTGACCCGCCACCCCCGCTGCCGCGATAAGCTGCTGGCCTGGACGGTAGAGCCGCTCGGGGAGTGGCTCATCGTGGGCGACTCCAACCTGGCGCGGATCCCGGGCTTCAGAAATGCCGCCCTCCAGATCGACAGCTTCCCCGGCGCAACCTTCCGGCACCTGTCGGCCATCCTGCACAAGTGCGCGCCCTCCGAACGGGTGGAAGCGGTCATCCTGGCGGCGGGCATCAACCACCGGAGCCAGGCCGCCTACCCCACGGCGGTCGAACAACTGCAGCAAGCGCGAAGGGCGGCCCGCGCCTCTTTCCCCCGGGCCAGAATAGCGGTGCCGCTCATCAACTTCTGCCAAGCCCTCCCCGAGAGGGAACGGCACACGCTGACCGAACTGAACACTTACATCCGCAGCAATTGCACCTACATTCGGCAGTTGCCCGCCCGGGACTTCCGCACGGGGGCGGACCGGGTGCACTGGACGACGGAGACGGCCCGCCGCATGCTGGAGCACTGGGAGGGCTTCCTGGACCGCCGGCGCTGACGAGTCGGCCGGCCGGGCGAGGGCCTCCTCGCGTCCAGAGGGGTAAGTGCCGCGTCGCCCGCCAAACAGCACAACGCTTTCCACCCCATGGGCGCACGCTGACCTTTGCTCCCACGTGTGCCCCACGCGCCCGCCGCAGTGATGCTGATGCTGCGGAGCGGGGGACCAGGATCGGCCGTCCGGCAAAAGGGATGCCCCCGCCTGAAGGACAGCCTGCCGTCTTGGAACGCCGCCGACGGGCCGCGTCCACCGCCTATTCCGGCCGGCCGCACGGCTCGCAAGCGGGGCGGACGAGGCCCGCAAAAAGAGAGGACGTTGGGGACGACAGCAGCACGCGCGCAACACGTAACATGTCAATAAAGAACACAAACAAAGGTTGCCAAATTACAAGTGCTGTCTGTCCGTCTGTCGGTCCGTCGGCGTTCATTCGCGCAGCGTGTGCCGTGAGCCGTGAGCCGTGAGCGAAGCGCAGCCAAACGGAGGAGCAGGAGAAGCAAACAGCAACACCGCCAGTTTGGATTGCGATGCGGATGCTTCAGCGGTGGATGGTGGGTCATTTTGGGATGCGTGTGCGTTTGTATCCAAATAAAAACATGTACCTACACGCCCACATTTGTCAATGGATACATACATATATACATATACATACACATAAAAATGAAAGGCTCGCTTTGTTGCCCTCTTGCGGACAAGCTCGGTAATGCCGGGGCGGCCCCGGCAAAGTTTTGTATTGTACTATTGTACTTTTGTATTGAGGATCAGTGTCACAAGAACTGCTACAGTTATGCGTATAAAGTGCCCGACGTACACGTGTGACGCAAAAAAAAAGCTGTACGTAAAGCGAGAGAACGTGTAAATGTATGAAATTGGGATTTTTATTTCCCCCTACAATATTTAACGAAAGATGTCAGAGGCCAAATTATTGTGACGTCACGACAAACATGGCCGTTCCCAACACTACGTCACAACAGCTACGACAGTTATATATACACGCACACACTCATATATTGATATATATATATATATATATATATATATATATATATATATATATATATATATATATATATATATATATATATATATATATATATATATATATATATATATATATATATATATATATATATACATACATTTATTTATGTAAATATAAGCATATAAAGTGTCCGCATACACGTGTGACAAAAAAAAGAGCTGATACCTGATTCCAGGTTCACCGTGGGATCGAGCATCATCCCTACAATTGCCTTGACAGGATTTATCCCATTGAAGAAAGTAAAATGCTTTAAAAATATTTTTTTGTGTTTATTACAGTGTCTAGAACATGTAGCTATTATGGAAAATGTGCGAAACTGTACGTATAGCGAGAGGACATGTAAATGTATGAAATTGGGATTTTTTTATTCCCTGCAAAATGTAACGACAGAATTTAGAGGCCAAATTATTGTGACGACACGACAATTATGGCCGTTCACTTGTACAGCGCCGTTCTTCCTTCGGCACTCACAGGGATTCAATTTGACTAGTCGGGGGATCGAACCCGGGCCCTCTCGGCCGGGGGGTGGAGCACTACTCCACCGAGCAATGTCGCCGCGACTTGGATAGCACCTCTGCAATGACAGCTTCGAGCCCCAGACTCTTAGCCTAGCGTGTCCGGCTACTGCGCCCCGCTACTGCGCGTGCGCAACTGTCAGCCTTTTTTTTTTTTTTTTTTTTTTTTTTTAAGGCAAATAGTCCCCCCGCCCGTATCTCCCGAACGCAGCATCGCACACCCGTAAAACCCGGGTTCATCGGAACCGGCTCGGCCTCCCGGACGCGACGCTGCCACCCCCGTCCCTCTCGCTCCTTCCTGCGAGGAGATACGCCATGACACCCGGAACGCCCACTTGCGGCGGGCGCAGCGGCTCGCCGGCCGCAGATTTGGAATCCGGGTGGGATCCTGCTCCGCTTTTGTGCCGCTCTCGTCCACCTGCCGCACTTCCTCGGGACGTCTCCCGCTCCTGCGCGTGCGCAACTGTGAGCCTTTTTCTTTTTTATTTAAGGCAACAAGTCCCCCCGCCCGTATCTCCCGAACGCAGCATCGCCGACCCGTAAAACCCGGGTTCATCGGAACCGGCTCGGCCTCCCGGACGCGACGGTGCCACCCCCGTCCCTCTCGCTCCTTCCTGCGAGGAGATACGCCATGACACCCGGAACGCCCACTTGCGGCCGGCGCAGCGGCTCGCCGACCGCAGATTTGGAATCCGGGTGGGATCCTGCTCCGCTTTTGTGCCGCTCTCGACCACCTGCCGCCCTTCCTCGGGACGTCTCCCGCTCCTGCGCGTGCGCAACTGTGAGCCTTTTTCTTTTTTTTTTTTAAGGCAACAAGTGCCCCCGCCCGTATCTCCCGAACGCAGCATCGCCGACCCGTAAAACCCGGGTTCATCGGAACCGGCTCGGCCTCCCGGACGCGCCGGTGCCACCCCCGTCCCTCTCGCTCCTTCCTGCGAGGAGGTCACGGACGATATCCGCCTGAGACGTCGGCCCTCCTGCCGCGAGGTTCGCTTTGGCGCCGTCTGGCGGACACTGCGCGTATACAACACAGTGCTGAGGGACCGTCACTTGTGCCTCGATCTCCGAAATCTCCTCTTTTTTTTCGCCAATAAGTGTCCAAATTCGGTCAAAGTCCGACAGACGGGCTCTCCCGGGCACCAAATTTGCCAGTGCCAAACCTCAACCTTCTTTGCTGCGAGTGGCCTTGAGCCCGATGGTGAGGTGCAATAAAACACATGTGGTGTAGGGCCCATGACACCCGGAACGCCCACTTGCGGCGGGCGCAGCGGCTCGCCGACCGCGGATTTGGAATCCGGGTGGAATCCTACCCCGCTTTTGTGCCGCTCTCGTCCACCTGCCGCCCTTCCTCGGGACGTGTCCCGCTACTGCGCCCCGCTACTGCGCGTGCGCAACTGTCAGCCTTTTTTTTTTTTTTAAGGCAAATAGTCCCCCCGCCCGTATCTCCCGAACGCAGCATCGCACACCCGTAAAATCGGGTTCATCGGAACCGGCTCGGCCTCCCGGACGCGACGGTGCCACCCCCGTCCCTCTCGCTCCTTGCTGCGAGGAGATACGCCATGACCCCCGAAACACCCACTTGCGGCCGGGGCAGCGGCTCGCCGACCGCAGATTTGGAATCCGGGTGGAATCCTACCCCGCTTTTATGCCGCTCTCGTCCACCTGCCGCCCTTCCTTGGGACGTGTCCATCTCCTGCGCATGCGCAACTGTCAGCCTTTTTTTTTTTTTAAGGCAAATAGTCCCCCCGCCCGTATCTCCCGAACGCAGCATCGCCGACCCGTGAAACCCGGGATCATCGGAACCGGCTCGGCGTCCCGGACGCGACGGTGCCACCCCCGTCCCTCTCGCTCCTTCCTGCGAGGAGATACGCCATGACACCCGGAACGCCCACTTGCGGCGGGCGCAGCGGCTCGCCGATCGCGGATTTGGAATCCGGGTGGAATTCTACCCCGCTTTTATGCCACTCTTGTCCACCTGCCGCCCTTCCTTGGGACGTGTCCATCTCCTGCGCATGCGCAACTGGGAGCCTTTTTTTTTTTTCAAGGCAACAAGTCCCCCCGCCCGTATCTCCCGAACGCAGCATCGCACACCCGTAAAACCCGGGATCATCGGAACCGGCTCGGCCTCCCGGACGCGACGCTGCCACCCCCGTCCCTCTCGCTCCTTGCTGCGAGGAGATACGCCACGACCCCCGAAACACCCACTTGCGGCCGGCGCAGCGGCTCGCCGACCGCAGATTTGGAATCCGGGTGGAATTCTACCCCGCTTTTGTGCCGCTCTCGTCCACCTGCCACCTTCCTTCTTAGATGTCGCGTCCGAGACATCTTCAAAAACTTCCCTATTTCCTGCTGATCCAGCAGCCTTCTCCCAGGGCTCGCAAGGCTCGTTTTTGCGCCCTCTTGCGGACACGCCTTGAATGGCAGCGGCCTCCCGGCAGTGCCCCGTCGAAATGATTGGAAACGGCCTTTCGGGGCACCTGGCCAGTGCGAGCGTGCGTCTGAGCGCTCCATTCTATCTGTCCTTCTTTTATTTAATTTTCATATTTCAATTCATAAAGGCATGGATGTTTTGTTGAGCATTTTATTATGATTGCAACATTCATTTAATGTATGTGTGAGCAATTGTGGCTTTTTTTTTTACGCAACAGGTGCCGAGTTCCCCCCCCCCCCCCCCCAAGGCTAACCGTAACCCCCACCCACCCAGTCATGAACCGATTCCCCCCCCCAACACACACACACACCCTGCCGAACTTTCTCTTCCCTTGCGAGTGCTCCTGCGCTCCTGCGCGTGCGCAACTGTCAGCCTTTTTTTTTTTCAAGGCAACAAGTCCCCCCGCCCGTATCTCCCGAACGCAGCATCGCCGACCCGTGAAACCCGGGATCATCGGAACCGGCTCGGCGTCCCGGACGCGACGGTGCCACCCCCGTCCCTCTCGCTCCTTCCTGCGAGGAGATACGCCATGACACCCGGAACGCCCACTTGCGGCGGGCGCAGCGGCTCGCCGATCGCGGATTTGGAATCCGGGTGGAATTCTACCCCGCTTTTATGCCACTCTTGTCCACCTGCCGCCCTTCCTTGGGACGTGTCCATCTCCTGCGCATGCGCAACTGGGAGCCTTTTTTTTTTTTCAAGGCAACAAGTCCCCCCGCCCGTATCTCCCGAACGCAGCATCGCACACCCGTAAAACCCGGGATCATCGGAACCGGCTCGGCCTCCCGGACGCGACGCTGCCACCCCCGTCCCTCTCGCTCCTTGCTGCGAGGAGATACGCCACGACCCCCGAAACACCCACTTGCGGCCGGCGCAGCGGCTCGCCGACCGCAGATTTGGAATCCGGGTGGAATTCTACCCCGCTTTTGTGCCGCTCTCGTCCACCTGCCACCTTCCTTCTTAGATGTCGCGTCCGAGACATCTTCAAAAACTTCCCTATTTCCTGCTGATCCAGCAGCCTTCTCCCAGGGCTCGCAAGGCTCGTTTTTGCGCCCTCTTGCGGACACGCCTTGAATGGCAGCGGCCTCCCGGCAGTGCCCCGTCGAAATGATTGGAAACGGCCTTTCGGGGCACCTGGCCAGTGCGAGCGTGCGTCTGAGCGCTCCATTCTATCTGTCCTTCTTTTATTTAATTTTCATATTTCAATTCATAAAGGCATGGATGTTTTGTTGAGCATTTTATTATGATTGCAACATTCATTTAATGTATGTGTGAGCAATTGTGGCTTTTTTTTTTACGCAACAGGTGCCGAGTTCCCCCCCCCCCCCCCAAGGCTAACCGTAACCCCCACCCACCCAGTCATGAACCGATTCCCCCCCCCAACACACACACACACCCTGCCGAACTTTCTCTTCCCTTGCGAGTGCTCCTGCGCTCCTGCGCGTGCGCAACTGTCAGCCTTTTTTTTTTTCAAGGCAACAAGTCCCCCCGCCCGTATCTCCCGAACGCAGCATCGCCGACCCGTGAAACCCGGGATCATCGGAACCGGCTCGGCGTCCCGGACGCGACGGTGCCACCCCCGTCCCTCTCGCTCCTTCCTGCGAGGAGATACGCCATGACACCCGGAACGCCCACTTGCGGCGGGCGCAGCGGCTCGCCGATCGCGGATTTGGAATCCGGGTGGAATTCTACCCCGCTTTTATGCCACTCTTGTCCACCTGCCGCCCTTCCTTGGGACGTGTCCATCTCCTGCGCATGCGCAACTGGGAGCCTTTTTTTTTTTTCAAGGCAACAAGTCCCCCCGCCCGTATCTCCCGAACGCAGCATCGCACACCCGTAAAACCCGGGATCATCGGAACCGGCTCGGCCTCCCGGACGCGACGCTGCCACCCCCGTCCCTCTCGCTCCTTGCTGCGAGGAGATACGCCACGACCCCCGAAACACCCACTTGCGGCCGGCGCAGCGGCTCGCCGACCGCAGATTTGGAATCCGGGTGGAATTCTACCCCGCTTTTGTGCCGCTCTCGTCCACCTGCCACCTTCCTTCTTAGATGTCGCGTCCGAGACATCTTCAAAAACTTCCCTATTTCCTGCTGATCCAGCAGCCTTCTCCCAGGGCTCGCAAGGCTCGTTTTTGCGCCCTCTTTTACCCTATTTGGCTTCTGCTCGTTCTCATTAAAGGCATGGATGTTTGGTTGTGCATTTTATTATGATTGCAACATTCATTCAATGTATGTGTGTGCAATTGTGGCTTTTTTTTTTTAACGCAAAAGGTCCCGAGTTTCCCCCCCCCCCCCCCCCCACACACACACACACACACACTAGCACACCCTGCCGAACTTTCTCTCCCCTTGCGAGTGCTCCGCGGGCCTGCGCGTGCGCAACTGTCAGCCTTTTTTTTTTTTTTAAGGCAAATAGTCCCCCCGCCCGTATCTCCCGAACGCAGCATCGCACACCCGTAAAATCGGGTTCATCGGAACCGGCTCGGCCTCCCGGACGCGACGGTGCCACCCCCGTCCCTCTCGCTCCTTGCTGCGAGGAGATACGCCATGACCCCCGAAACACCCACTTGCGGCCGGGGCAGCGGCTCGCCGACCGCAGATTTGGAATCCGGGTGGAATCCTACCCCGCTTTTATGCCGCTCTCGTCCACCTGCCGCCCTTCCTTGGGACGTGTCCATCTCCTGCGCATGCGCAACTGTCAGCCTTTTTTTTTTTTTAAGGCAAATAGTCCCCCCGCCCGTATCTCCCGAACGCAGCATCGCCGACCCGTGAAACCCGGGATCATCGGAACCGGCTCGGCGTCCCGGACGCGACGGTGCCACCCCCGTCCCTCTCGCTCCTTCCTGCGAGGAGATACGCCATGACACCCGGAACGCCCACTTGCGGCGGGCGCAGCGGCTCGCCGATCGCGGATTTGGAATCCGGGTGGAATTCTACCCCGCTTTTATGCCACTCTTGTCCACCTGCCGCCCTTCCTTGGGACGTGTCCATCTCCTGCGCATGCGCAACTGGGAGCCTTTTTTTTTTTTCAAGGCAACAAGTCCCCCCGCCCGTATCTCCCGAACGCAGCATCGCACACCCGTAAAACCCGGGATCATCGGAACCGGCTCGGCCTCCCGGACGCGACGCTGCCACCCCCGTCCCTCTCGCTCCTTGCTGCGAGGAGATACGCCACGACCCCCGAAACACCCACTTGCGGCCGGGGCAGCGGCTCGCCGACCGCAGATTTGGAATCCGGGTGGAATCCTACCCCGCTTTTGTGCCGCTCTCGTCCACCTGCCGCCCTTCCTCGGGACGTGTCCCGCTACTGCGCCCCGCTACTGCGCGTGCGCAACTGTCAGCCTTTTTTTTTTTTTAAGGCAAATAGTCCCCCCGCCCGTATCTCCCGAACGCAGCATCGCACACCCGTAAAATCGGGTTCATCGGAACCGGCTCGGCCTCCCGGACGCGACGGTGCCACCCCCGTCCCTCTCGCTCCTTGCTGCGAGGAGATACGCCATGACCCCCGAAACACCCACTTGCGGCCGGCGCAGCGGCTCGCCGACCGCAGATTTGGAATCCGGGTGGAATCCTACCCCGCTTTTATGCGGCTCTCGTCCACCTGCCGCCCTTCCTTCTTAGATGTCGCGTCCGAGACATCTTCAAAAACTTCCCTATTTCCTGCTGATCCAGCAGCCTTCTCCCAGGGCTCGCAAGGCTCGTTTTTGCGCCCTCTTTTACCCTATTTGGCTTTTGCTCGTTCTCATTAAAGGCATGGATGTTTGGTTGTGCATTTTATTATGATTGCAACATTCATTCAATGTATGTGTGTGCAATTGTGGCTTTTTTTTTTAACGCAAAAGGTCCCGAGTTCCCCCCCCCCCCCCCCCCCCACACACACACACACACACACTAGCACACCCTGCCGAACTTTCTCTCCCCTTGCGAGTGCTCCGCGGGCCTGCGCGTGCGCAACTGTGAGCCTTTTTTTTTAAGCCAACAAGTCCCCCCCGCCCGTATCTCCCGAACGCAGCATCGCACACCCGTGTCCCGCTACTGCGCGTGCGCAACTGTCAGCCTTTTTTTTTTTTTTTTTTTTTTTTAAGGCAAATAGTCCCCCCGCCCGTATCTCCCGAACGCAGCATCGCACACCCGTAAAACCCGGGTTCATCGGAACCGGCTCGGCCTCCCGGACGCGACGCTGCCACCCCCGTCCCTCTCGCTCCTTCCTGCGAGGAGATACGCCATGACACCCGGAACGCCCACTTGCGGCGGGCGCAGCGGCTCGCCGGCCGCAGATTTGGAATCCGGGTGGGATCCTGCTCCGCTTTTGTGCCGCTCTCGTCCACCTGCCGCACTTCCTCGGGACGTCTCCCGCTCCTGCGCGTGCGCAACTGTGAGCCTTTTTCTTTTTTATTTAAGGCAACAAGTCCCCCCGCCCGTATCTCCCGAACGCAGCATCGCCGACCCGTAAAACCCGGGTTCATCGGAACCGGCTCGGCCTCCCGGACGCGACGGTGCCACCCCCGTCCCTCTCGCTCCTTCCTGCGAGGAGATACGCCATGACACCCGGAACGCCCACTTGCGGCCGGCGCAGCGGCTCGCCGACCGCAGATTTGGAATCCGGGTGGGATCCTGCTCCGCTTTTGTGCCGCTCTCGACCACCTGCCGCCCTTCCTCGGGACGTCTCCCGCTCCTGCGCGTGCGCAACTGTGAGCCTTTTTCTTTTTTTTTTTTAAGGCAACAAGTGCCCCCGCCCGTATCTCCCGAACGCAGCATCGCCGACCCGTAAAACCCGGGTTCATCGGAACCGGCTCGGCCTCCCGGACGCGACGGTGCCAGCCCCGTCCCTCTCGCTCCTTCCTGCGAGGAGATACGCCATGACACCCGGAACGCCCACTTGCGGCCGGCGCAGCGGCGCGCCGACCGCAGATTTGGAATCCGGGTGGGATCCTGCTCCGCTTTTGTGCCGCTCTCGACCACCTGCCGCCCTTCCTCGGGACGTCTCCCGCTCCTGCGCGTGCGCAACTGTGAGCCTTTTTCTTTTTTTTTTTTAAGGCAACAAGTGCCCCCGCCCGTATCTCCCGAACGCAGCATCGCCGACCCGTAAAACCCGGGTTCATCGGAACCGGCTCGGCCTCCCGGACGCGCCGGTGCCACCCCCGTCCCTCTCGCTCCTTCCTGCGAGGAGGTCACGGACGATATCCGCCTGAGACGTCGGCCCTCCTGCCGCGAGGTTCGCTTTGGCGCCGTCTGGCGGACACTGCGCGTATACAACACAGTGCTGAGGGACCGTCACTTGTGCCTCGATCTCCGAAATCTCCTCTTTTTTTTCGCCAATAAGTGTCCAAATTCGGTCAAAGTCCGACAGACGGGCTCTCCCGGGCACCAAATTTGCCAGTGCCAAACCTCAACCTTCTTTGCTGCGAGTGGCCTTGAGCCCGATGGTGAGGTGCAATAAAACACATGTGGTGTAGGGCCCATGACACCCGGAACGCCCACTTGCGGCGGGCGCAGCGGCTCGCCGACCGCGGATTTGGAATCCGGGTGGAATCCTACCCCGCTTTTGTGCCGCTCTCGTCCACCTGCCGCCCTTCCTCGGGACGTGTCCCGCTACTGCGCCCCGCTACTGCGCGTGCGCAACTGTCAGCCTTTTTTTTTTTTTAAGGCAAATAGTCCCCCCGCCCGTATCTCCCGAACGCAGCATCGCACACCCGTAAAATCGGGTTCATCGGAACCGGCTCGGCCTCCCGGACGCGACGGTGCCACCCCCGTCCCTCTCGCTCCTTGCTGCGAGGAGATACGCCATGACCCCCGAAACACCCACTTGCGGCCGGCGCAGCGGCTCGCCGACCGCAGATTTGGAATCCGGGTGGAATCCTACCCCGCTTTTATGCGGCTCTCGTCCACCTGCCGCCCTTCCTTGGGACGTGTCCATCTCCTGCGCATGCGCAACTGTCAGCCTTTTTTTTTTTTTAAGGCAAATAGTCCCCCCGCCCGTATCTCCCGAGCGCAGCATCGCACACCCGTAAAACCCGGGTTCATCGGAACCGGCTCGGCCTCCCGGACGCGACGGTGCCACCCCCGTCCCCCTCGCTCCTTGCTGCGAGGAGATACGCCACGACCCCCGAAACACCCACTTGCGGCCGGCGCAGCGGCTCGCCGACCGCAGATTTGGAATCCGGGTGGAATTCTACCCCGCTTTTGTGCCGCTCTCGTCCACCTGCCACCTTCCTTCTTAGATGTCGCGTCCGAGACATCTTCAAAAACTTCCCTATTTCCTGCTGATCCAGCAGCCTTCTCCCAGGGCTCGCAAGGCTCGTTTTTGCGCCCTCTTTTACCCTATTTGGCTTCTGCTCGTTCTCATTAAAGGCATGGATGTTTGGTTGTGCATTTTATTATGATTGCAACATTCATTCAATGTATGTGTGTGCAATTGTGGCTTTTTTTTTTAACGCAAAAGGTCCCGAGTTCCCCCCCCCCCCCCCCCCCCCCCCCCACACACACACACACACACACACACTAGCACACCCTGCCGAACTTTCTCTCCCCTTGCGAGTGCTCCGCGGGCCTGCGCGTGCGCAACTGTCAGCCTTTTTTTTTTTTTTAAGGCAAATAGTCCCCCCGCCCGTATCTCCCGAGCGCAGCATCGCACACCCGTAAAACCCGGGTTCATCGGAACCGGCTCGGCCTCCCGGACGCGACGGTGCCACCCCCGTCCCTCTCGCTCCTTGCTGCGAGGAGATACGCCACGACCCCCGAAACACCCACTTGCGGCCGGCGCAGCGGCTCGCCGACCGCAGATTTGGAATCCGGGTGGAATTCTACCCCGCTTTTGTGCCGCTCTCGTCCACCTGCCACCTTCCTTCTTAGATGTCGCGTCCGAGACATCTTCAAAAACTTCCCTATTTCCTGCTGATCCAGCAGCCTTCTCCCAGGGCTCGCAAGGCTCGTTTTTGCGCCCTCTTGCGGACACGCCTTGAATGGCAGCGGCCTCCCGGCAGTGCCCCGTCGAAATGATTGGAAACGGCCTTTCGGGGCACCTGGCCAGTGCGAGCGTGCGTCTGAGCGCTCCATTCTATCTGTCCTTCTTTTATTTAATTTTCATATTTCAATTCATAAAGGCATGGATGTTTTGTTGAGCATTTTATTATGATTGCAACATTCATTTAATGTATGTGTGAGCAATTGTGGCTTTTTTTTTTACGCAACAGGTGCCGAGTTCCCCCCCCCCCCCAAGGCTAACCGTAACCCCCACCCACCCAGTCATGAACCGATTCCCCCCCCCAACACACACACACACCCTGCCGAACTTTCTCTTCCCTTGCGAGTGCTCCTGCGCTCCTGCGCGTGCGCAACTGTCAGCCTTTTTTTTTTTCAAGGCAACAAGTCCCCCCGCCCGTATCTCCCGAACGCAGCATCGCCGACCCGTGAAACCCGGGATCATCGGAACCGGCTCGGCGTCCCGGACGCGACGGTGCCACCCCCGTCCCTCTCGCTCCTTGCTGCGAGGAGTTACGCCATGACACCCGAAACACCCACTTGCGGCGGGCGCAGCGGCTCGCCGACCGCGGATTTGGAATCCGGGTGGAATCCTACCCCGCTTTTGTGCCGCTCTCGTCCACCTGCCGCCCTTCCTTGAGACCTGTCTCTTCCACGACAACTTCAAAGGCTTTCCCACATCAATAACTGACAGTTCTCACGCCAATAACTGGCAGTTCTCACGCCAATTTGCCAACATCTCCCGCCCGTATCTCCCGAACGCAGCATCGCCGACCCGTGAAACCCGGGATCATCGGAACCGGCTCAGCGTCCCGGACGCGACGGTGCCACCCCCGTCCCTCTCGCTCCTTCCTGCGAGGAGATACGCCATGACACCCGGAACGCCCACTTGCGGCGGGCGCAGCGGCTTGCCGATCGCGGATTTGGAATCCGGGTGGAATTCTACCCCGCTTTTATGCCACTCTTGTCCACCTGCCGCCCTTCCTTGGGACGTGTCCATCTCCTGCGCATGCGCAACTGGGAGCCTTTTTTTTTTTTCAAGGCAACAAGTCCCCCCGCCCGTATCTCCCGAACGCAGCATCGCACACCCGTAAAACCCGGGATCATCGGAACCGGCTCGGCCTCCCGGACGCGACGCTGCCACCCCCGTCCCTCTCGCTCCTTGCTGCGAGGAGATACGCCACGACCCCCGAAACACCCACTTGCGGCCGGCGCAGCGGCTCGCCGACCGCAGATTTGGAATCCGGGTGGAATTCTACCCCGCTTTTGTGCCGCTCTCGTCCACCTGCCACCTTCCTTCTTAGATGTCGCGTCCGAGACATCTTCAAAAACTTCCCTATTTCCCTGCTGATCCAGCAGCCTTCTCCCAGGGCTCGCAAGGCTCGTTTTTGCGCCCTCTTGCGGACACGCCTTGAATGGCAGCGGCCTCCCGGCAGTGCCCCGTCGAAATGATTGGAAACGGCCTTTCGGGGCACCTGGCCAGTGCGAGCGTGCGTCTGAGCGCTCCATTCTATCTGTCCTTCTTTTATTTAATTTTCATATTTCAATTCATAAAGGCATGGATGTTTTGTTGAGCATTTTATTATGATTGCAACATTCATTTAATGTATGTGTGAGCAATTGTGGCTTTTTTTTTTACGCAACAGGTGCCGAGTTCCCCCCCCCCCCCAAGGCTAACCGTAACCCCCACCCACCCAGTCATGAACCGATTCCCCCCCCCAACACACACACACACCCTGCCGAACTTTCTCTTCCCTTGCGAGTGCTCCTGCGCTCCTGCGCGTGCGCAACTGTCAGCCTTTTTTTTTTTCAAGGCAACAAGTCCCCCCGCCCGTATCTCCCGAACGCAGCATCGCCGACCCGTGAAACCCGGGATCATCGGAACCGGCTCGGCGTCCCGGACGCGACGGTGCAACCCCCGTCCCTCTCGCTCCTTCCTGCGAGGAGATACGCCATGACACCCGGAACGCCCACTTGCGGCGGGCGCAGCGGCTCGCCGATCGCGGATTTGGAATCCGGGTGGAATTCTACCCCGCTTTTATGCCACTCTTGTCCACCTGCCGCCCTTCCTTGGGACGTGTCCATCTCCTGCGCATGCGCAACTGGGAGCCTTTTTTTTTTTTCAAGGCAACAAGTCCCCCCGCCCGTATCTCCCGAACGCAGCATCGCACACCCGTAAAACCCGGGATCATCGGAACCGGCTCGGCCTCCCGGACGCGACGCTGCCACCCCCGTCCCTCTCGCTCCTTGCTGCGAGGAGATACGCCACGACCCCCGAAACACCCACTTGCGGCCGGCGCAGCGGCTCGCCGACCGCAGATTTGGAATCCGGGTGGAATTCTACCCCGCTTTTGTGCCGCTCTCGTCCACCTGCCACCTTCCTTCTTAGATGTCGCGTCCGAGACATCTTCAAAAACTTCCCTATTTCCTGCTGATCCAGCAGCCTTCTCCCAGGGCTCGCAAGGCTCGTTTTTGCGCCCTCTTTTACCCTATTTGGCTTCTGCTCGTTCTCATTAAAGGCATGGATGTTTGGTTGTGCATTTTATTATGATTGCAACATTCATTCAATGTATGTGTGTGCAATTGTGGCTTTTTTTTTTAACGCAAAAGGTCCCGAGTTCCCCCCCCCCCCCCCCCCCCACACACACACACACACACACACACACTAGCACACCCTGCCGAACTTTCTCTCCCCTTGCGAGTGCTCCGCGGGCCTGCGCGTGCGCAACTGTCAGCCTTTTTTTTTTTTTTAAGGCAAATAGTCCCCCCGCCCGTATCTCCCGAGCGCAGCATCGCACACCCGTAAAACCCGGGTTCATCGGAACCGGCTCGGCCTCCCGGACGCGACGGTGCCACCCCCGTCCCTCTCGCTCCTTGCTGCGAGGAGATACGCCACGACCCCCGAAACACCCACTTGCGGCCGGCGCAGCGGCTCGCCGACCGCAGATTTGGAATCCGGGTGGAATTCTACCCCGCTTTTGTGCCGCTCTCGTCCACCTGCCACCTTCCTTCTTAGATGTCGCGTCCGAGACATCTTCAAAAACTTCCCTATTTCCTGCTGATCCAGCAGCCTTCTCCCAGGGCTCGCAAGGCTCGTTTTTGCGCCCTCTTGCGGACACGCCTTGAATGGCAGCGGCCTCCCGGCAGTGCCCCGTCGAAATGATTGGAAACGGCCTTTCGGGGCACCTGGCCAGTGCGAGCGTGCGTCTGAGCGCTCCATTCTATCTGTCCTTCTTTTATTTAATTTTCATATTTCAATTCATAAAGGCATGGATGTTTTGTTGAGCATTTTATTATGATTGCAACATTCATTTAATGTATGTGTGAGCAATTGTGGCTTTTTTTTTTACGCAACAGGTGCCGAGTTCCCCCCCCCCCCCAAGGCTAACCGTAACCCCCACCCACCCAGTCATGAACCGATTCCCCCCCCCAACACACACACACACCCTGCCGAACTTTCTCTTCCCTTGCGAGTGCTCCTGCGCTCCTGCGCATGCGCAACTGTCAGCCTTTTTTTTTTTCAAGGCAACAAGTCCCCCCGCCCGTATCTCCCGAACGCAGCATCGCCGACCCGTGAAACCCGGGATCATCGGAACCGGCTCGGCGTCCCGGACGCGACGGTGCCACCCCCGTCCCTCTCGCTCCTTCCTGCGAGGAGATACGCCATGACACCCGGAACGCCCACTTGCGGCGGGCGCAGCGGCTCGCCGATCGCGGATTTGGAATCCGGGTGGAATTCTACCCCGCTTTTATGCCACTCTTGTCCACCTGCCGCCCTTCCTTGGGACGTGTCCATCTCCTGCGCATGCGCAACTGGGAGCCTTTTTTTTTTTTCAAGGCAACAAGTCCCCCCGCCCGTATCTCCCGAACGCAGCATCGCACACCCGTAAAACCCGGGATCATCGGAACCGGCTCGGCCTCCCGGACGCGACGCTGCCACCCCCGTCCCTCTCGCTCCTTGCTGCGAGGAGATACGCCACGACCCCCGAAACACCCACTTGCGGCCGGCGCAGCGGCTCGCCGACCGCAGATTTGGAATCCGGGTGGAATTCTACCCCGCTTTTGTGCCGCTCTCGTCCACCTGCCACCTTCCTTCTTAGATGTCGCGTCCGAGACATCTTCAAAAACTTCCCTATTTCCTGCTGATCCAGCAGCCTTCTCCCAGGGCTCGCAAGGCTCGTTTTTGCGCCCTCTTTTACCCTATTTGGCTTCTGCTCGTTCTCATTAAAGGCATGGATGTTTGGTTGTGCATTTTATTATGATTGCAACATTCATTCAATGTATGTGTGTGCAATTGTGGCTTTTTTTTTTTAACGCAAAAGGTCCCGAGTTTCCCCCCCCCCCCCACACACACACACACACACACACTAGCACACCCTGCCGAACTTTCTCTCCCCTTGCGAGTGCTCCGCGGGCCTGCGCGTGCGCAACTGTCAGCCTTTTTTTTTTTTTTAAGGCAAATAGTCCCCCCGCCCGTATCTCCCGAACGCAGCATCGCACACCCGTAAAATCGGGTTCATCGGAACCGGCTCGGCCTCCCGGACGCGACGGTGCCACCCCCGTCCCTCTCGCTCCTTGCTGCGAGGAGATACGCCATGACCCCCGAAACACCCACTTGCGGCCGGGGCAGCGGCTCGCCGACCGCAGATTTGGAATCCGGGTGGAATCCTACCCCGCTTTTGTGCCGCTCTCGTCCACCTGCCGCCCTTCCTTGAGACCTGTCTCTTCCACGACAACTTCAAAGGCTTTCCCACATCAATAACTGACAGTTCTCACGCCAATAACTGGCAGTTCTCACGCCAATTTGCCAACATCTCCCGCCCGTATCTCCCGAACGCAGCATCGCCGACCCGTGAAACCCGGGATCATCGGAACCGGCTCGGCGTCCCGGACGCGACGGTGCCACCCCCGTCCCTCTCGCTCCTTCCTGCGAGGAGATACGCCATGACACCCGGAACGCCCACTTGCGGCGGGCGCAGCGGCTCGCCGATCGCGGATTTGGAATCCGGGTGGAATTCTACCCCGCTTTTATGCCACTCTTGTCCACCTGCCGCCCTTCCTTGGGACGTGTCCATCTCCTGCGCATGCGCAACTGGGAGCCTTTTTTTTTTTTCAAGGCAACAAGTCCCCCCGCCCGTATCTCCCGAACGCAGCATCGCACACCCGTAAAACCCGGGATCATCGGAACCGGCTCGGCCTCCCGGACGCGACGCTGCCACCCCCGTCCCTCTCGCTCCTTGCTGCGAGGAGATACGCCACGACCCCCGAAACACCCACTTGCGGCCGGCGCAGCGGCTCGCCGACCGCAGATTTGGAATCCGGGTGGAATTCTACCCCGCTTTTGTGCCGCTCTCGTCCACCTGCCACCTTCCTTCTTAGATGTCGCGTCCGAGACATCTTCAAAAACTTCCCTATTTCCTGCTGATCCAGCAGCCTTCTCCCAGGGCTCGCAAGGCTCGTTTTTGCGCCCTCTTTTACCCTATTTGGCTTCTGCTCGTTCTCATTAAAGGCATGGATGTTTGGTTGTGCATTTTATTATGATTGCAACATTCATTCAATGTATGTGTGTGCAATTGTGGCTTTTTTTTTTTAACGCAAAAGGTCCCGAGTTTCCCCCCCCCCCCCACACACACACACACACACACACTAGCACACCCTGCCGAACTTTCTCTCCCCTTGCGAGTGCTCCGCGGGCCTGCGCGTGCGCAACTGTCAGCCTTTTTTTTTTTTTTAAGGCAAATAGTCCCCCCGCCCGTATCTCCCGAACGCAGCATCGCACACCCGTAAAATCGGGTTCATCGGAACCGGCTCGGCCTCCCGGACGCGACGGTGCCACCCCCGTCCCTCTCGCTCCTTGCTGCGAGGAGATACGCCATGACCCCCGAAACACCCACTTGCGGCCGGGGCAGCGGCTCGCCGACCGCAGATTTGGAATCCGGGTGGAATCCTACCCCGCTTTTATGCCGCTCTCGTCCACCTGCCGCCCTTCCTTGGGACGTGTCCATCTCCTGCGCATGCGCAACTGTCAGCCTTTTTTTTTTTTTAAGGCAAATAGTCCCCCCGCCCGTATCTCCCGAACGCAGCATCGCCGACCCGTGAAACCCGGGATCATCGGAACCGGCTCGGCGTCCCGGACGCGACGGTGCCACCCCCGTCCCTCTCGCTCCTTCCTGCGAGGAGATACGCCATGACACCCGGAACGCCCACTTGCGGCGGGCGCAGCGGCTCGCCGATCGCGGATTTGGAATCCGGGTGGAATTCTACCCCGCTTTTATGCCACTCTTGTCCACCTGCCGCCCTTCCTTGGGACGTGTCCATCTCCTGCGCATGCGCAACTGGGAGCCTTTTTTTTTTTTCAAGGCAACAAGTCCCCCCGCCCGTATCTCCCGAACGCAGCATCGCACACCCGTAAAACCCGGGATCATCGGAACCGGCTCGGCCTCCCGGACGCGACGCTGCCACCCCCGTCCCTCTCGCTCCTTGCTGCGAGGAGATACGCCACGACCCCCGAAACACCCACTTGCGGCCGGGGCAGCGGCTCGCCGACCGCAGATTTGGAATCCGGGTGGAATCCTACCCCGCTTTTGTGCCGCTCTCGTCCACCTGCCGCCCTTCCTCGGGACGTGTCCCGCTACTGCGCCCCGCTACTGCGCGTGCGCAACTGTCAGCCTTTTTTTTTTTTTAAGGCAAATAGTCCCCCCGCCCGTATCTCCCGAACGCAGCATCGCACACCCGTAAAATCGGGTTCATCGGAACCGGCTCGGCCTCCCGGACGCGACGGTGCCACCCCCGTCCCTCTCGCTCCTTGCTGCGAGGAGATACGCCATGACCCCCGAAACACCCACTTGCGGCCGGCGCAGCGGCTCGCCGACCGCAGATTTGGAATCCGGGTGGAATCCTACCCCGCTTTTATGCGGCTCTCGTCCACCTGCCGCCCTTCCTTCTTAGATGTCGCGTCCGAGACATCTTCAAAAACTTCCCTATTTCCTGCTGATCCAGCAGCATTCTCCCAGGGCTCGCAAGGCTCGTTTTTGCGCCCTCTTTTACCCTATTTGGCTTTTGCTCGTTCTCATTAAAGGCATGGATGTTTGGTTGTGCATTTTATTATGATTGCAACATTCATTCAATGTATGTGTGTGCAATTGTGGCTTTTTTTTTTAACGCAAAAGGTCCCGAGTTCCCCCCCCCCCCCCCCCCCCACACACACACACACACACACTAGCACACCCTGCCGAACTTTCTCTCCCCTTGCGAGTGCTCCGCGGGCCTGCGCGTGCGCAACTGTGAGCCTTTTTTTTTAAGCCAACAAGTCCCCCCCGCCCGTATCTCCCGAACGCAGCATCGCACACCCGTGTCCCGCTACTGCGCGTGCGCAACTGTCAGCCTTTTTTTTTTTTTTTTTTTTTTTTAAGGCAAATAGTCCCCCCGCCCGTATCTCCCGAACGCAGCATCGCACACCCGTAAAACCCGGGTTCATCGGAACCGGCTCGGCCTCCCGGACGCGACGCTGCCACCCCCGTCCCTCTCGCTCCTTCCTGCGAGGAGATACGCCATGACACCCGGAACGCCCACTTGCGGCGGGCGCAGCGGCTCGCCGGCCGCAGATTTGGAATCCGGGTGGGATCCTGCTCCGCTTTTGTGCCGCTCTCGTCCACCTGCCGCACTTCCTCGGGACGTCTCCCGCTCCTGCGCGTGCGCAACTGTGAGCCTTTTTCTTTTTTATTTAAGGCAACAAGTCCCCCCGCCCGTATCTCCCGAACGCAGCATCGCCGACCCGTAAAACCCGGGTTCATCGGAACCGGCTCGGCCTCCCGGACGCGACGGTGCCACCCCCGTCCCTCTCGCTCCTTCCTGCGAGGAGATACGCCATGACACCCGGAACGCCCACTTGCGGCCGGCGCAGCGGCTCGCCGACCGCAGATTTGGAATCCGGGTGGGATCCTGCTCCGCTTTTGTGCCGCTCTCGACCACCTGCCGCCCTTCCTCGGGACGTCTCCCGCTCCTGCGCGTGCGCAACTGTGAGCCTTTTTCTTTTTTTTTTTTAAGGCAACAAGTGCCCCCGCCCGTATCTCCCGAACGCAGCATCGCCGACCCGTAAAACCCGGGTTCATCGGAACCGGCTCGGCCTCCCGGACGCGACGGTGCCAGCCCCGTCCCTCTCGCTCCTTCCTGCGAGGAGATACGCCATGACACCCGGAACGCCCACTTGCGGCCGGCGCAGCGGCGCGCCGACCGCAGATTTGGAATCCGGGTGGGATCCTGCTCCGCTTTTGTGCCGCTCTCGACCACCTGCCGCCCTTCCTCGGGACGTCTCCCGCTCCTGCGCGTGCGCAACTGTGAGCCTTTTTCTTTTTTTTTTTTAAGGCAACAAGTGCCCCCGCCCGTATCTCCCGAACGCAGCATCGCCGACCCGTAAAACCCGGGTTCATCGGAACCGGCTCGGCCTCCCGGACGCGCCGGTGCCACCCCCGTCCCTCTCGCTCCTTCCTGCGAGGAGGTCACGGACGATATCCGCCTGAGACGTCGGCCCTCCTGCCGCGAGGTTCGCTTTGGCGCCGTCTGGCGGACACTGCGCGTATACAACACAGTGCTGAGGGACCGTCACTTGTGCCTCGATCTCCGAAATCTCCTCTTTTTTTTCGCCAATAAGTGTCCAAATTCGGTCAAAGTCCGACAGACGGGCTCTCCCGGGCACCAAATTTGCCAGTGCCAAACCTCAACCTTCTTTGCTGCGAGTGGCCTTGAGCCCGATGGTGAGGTGCAATAAAACACATGTGGTGTAGGGCCCATGACACCCGGAACGCCCACTTGCGGCGGGCGCAGCGGCTCGCCGACCGCGGATTTGGAATCCGGGTGGAATCCTACCCCGCTTTTGTGCCGCTCTCGTCCACCTGCCGCCCTTCCTCGGGACGTGTCCCGCTACTGCGCCCCGCTACTGCGCGTGCGCAACTGTCAGCCTTTTTTTTTTTTTAAGGCAAATAGTCCCCCCGCCCGTATCTCCCGAACGCAGCATCGCACAGCCGTAAAATCGGGTTCATCGGAACCGGCTCGGCCTCCCGGACGCGACGGTGCCACCCCCGTCCCTCTCGCTCCTTGCTGCGAGGAGATACGCCATGACCCCCGAAACACCCACTTGCGGCCGGCGCAGCGGCTCGCCGACCGCAGATTTGGAATCCGGGTGGAATCCTACCCCGCTTTTATGCGGCTCTCGTCCACCTGCCGCCCTTCCTTGGGACGTGTCCATCTCCTGCGCATGCGCAACTGTCAGCCTTTTTTTTTTTTAAGGCAAATAGTCCCCCCGCCCGTATCTCCCGAGCGCAGCATCGCACACCCGTAAAACCCGGGTTCATCGGAACCGGCTCGGCCTCCCGGACGCGACGGTGCCACCCCCGTCCCTCTCGCTCCTTGCTGCGAGGAGATACGCCACGACCCCCGAAACACCCACTTGCGGCCGGCGCAGCGGCTCGCCGACCGCAGATTTGGAATCCGGGTGGAATTCTACCCCGCTTTTGTGCCGCTCTCGTCCACCTGCCACCTTCCTTCTTAGATGTCGCGTCCGAGACATCTTCAAAAACTTCCCTATTTCCTGCTGATCCAGCAGCCTTCTCCCAGGGCTCGCAAGGCTCGTTTTTGCGCCCTCTTGCGGACACGCCTTGAATGGCAGCGGCCTCCCGGCAGTGCCCCGTCGAAATGATTGGAAACGGCCTTTCGGGGCACCTGGCCAGTGCGAGCGTGCGTCTGAGCGCTCCATTCTATCTGTCCTTCTTTTATTTAATTTTCATATTTCAATTCATAAAGGCATGGATGTTTTGTTGAGCATTTTATTATGATTGCAACATTCATTTAATGTATGTGTGAGCAATTGTGGCTTTTTTTTTTACGCAACAGGTGCCGAGTTCCCCCCCCCCCCCCCAAGGCTAACCGTAACCCCCACCCACCCAGTCATGAACCGATTCCCCCCCCCAACACACACACACACCCTGCCGAACTTTCTCTTCCCTTGCGAGTGCTCCTGCGCTCCTGCGCGTGCGCAACTGTCAGCCTTTTTTTTTTTCAAGGCAACAAGTCCCCCCGCCCGTATCTCCCGAACGCAGCATCGCCGACCCGTGAAACCCGGGATCATCGGAACCGGCTCGGCGTCCCGGACGCGACGGTGCCACCCCCGTCCCTCTCGCTCCTTGCTGCGAGGAGTTACGCCATGACACCCGAAACACCCACTTGCGGCGGGCGCAGCGGCTCGCCGACCGCGGATTTGGAATCCGGGTGGAATCCTACCCCGCTTTTGTGCCGCTCTCGTCCACCTGCCGCCCTTCCTTGAGACCTGTCTCTTCCACGACAACTTCAAAGGCTTTCCCACATCAATAACTGACAGTTCTCACGCCAATAACTGGCAGTTCTCACGCCAATTTGCCAACATCTCCCGCCCGTATCTCCCGAACGCAGCATCGCCGACCCGTGAAACCCGGGATCATCGGAACCGGCTCGGCGTCCCGGACGCGACGGTGCCACCCCCGTCCCTCTCGCTCCTTCCTGCGAGGAGATACGCCATGACACCCGGAACGCCCACTTGCGGCGGGCGCAGCGGCTCGCCGATCGCGGATTTGGAATCCGGGTGGAATTCTACCCCGCTTTTATGCCACTCTTGTCCACCTGCCGCCCTTCCTTGGGACGTGTCCATCTCCTGCGCATGCGCAACTGGGAGCCTTTTTTTTTTTTCAAGGCAACAAGTCCCCCCGCCCGTATCTCCCGAACGCAGCATCGCACACCCGTAAAACCCGGGATCATCGGAACCGGCTCGGCCTCCCGGACGCGACGCTGCCACCCCCGTCCCTCTCGCTCCTTGCTGCGAGGAGATACGCCACGACCCCCGAAACACCCACTTGCGGCCGGCGCAGCGGCTCGCCGACCGCAGATTTGGAATCCGGGTGGAATTCTACCCCGCTTTTGTGCCGCTCTCGTCCACCTGCCACCTTCCTTCTTAGATGTCGCGTCCGAGACATCTTCAAAAACTTCCCTATTTCCTGCTGATCCAGCAGCCTTCTCCCAGGGCTCGCAAGGCTCGTTTTTGCGCCCTCTTTTACCCTATTTGGCTTCTGCTCGTTCTCATTAAAGGCATGGATGTTTGGTTGTGCATTTTATTATGATTGCAACATTCATTCAATGTATGTGTGTGCAATTGTGGCTTTTTTTTTTTAACGCAAAAGGTCCCGAGTTTCCCCCCCCCCCCCACACACACACACACACACACACTAGCACACCCTGCCGAACTTTCTCTCCCCTTGCGAGTGCTCCGCGGGCCTGCGCGTGCGCAACTGTCAGCCTTTTTTTTTTTTTTAAGGCAAATAGTCCCCCCGCCCGTATCTCCCGAACGCAGCATCGCACACCCGTAAAATCGGGTTCATCGGAACCGGCTCGGCCTCCCGGACGCGACGGTGCCACCCCCGTCCCTCTCGCTCCTTGCTGCGAGGAGATACGCCATGACCCCCGAAACACCCACTTGCGGCCGGGGCAGCGGCTCGCCGACCGCAGATTTGGAATCCGGGTGGAATCCTACCCCGCTTTTATGCCGCTCTTGTCCACCTGCCGCCCTTCCTTGGGACGTGTCCATCTCCTGCGCATGCGCAACTGTCAGCCTTTTTTTTTTTTTAAGGCAAATAGTCCCCCCGCCCGTATCTCCCGAACGCAGCATCGCCGACCCGTGAAACCCGGGATCATCGGAACCGGCTCGGCGTCCCGGACGCGACGGTGCCACCCCCGTCCCTCTCGCTCCTTCCTGCGAGGAGATACGCCATGACACCCGGAACGCCCACTTGCGGCGGGCGCAGCGGCTCGCCGATCGCGGATTTGGAATCCGGGTGGAATTCTACCCCGCTTTTATGCCACTCTTGTCCACCTGCCGCCCTTCCTTGGGACGTGTCCATCTCCTGCGCATGCGCAACTGGGAGCCTTTTTTTTTTTTCAAGGCAACAAGTCCCCCCGCCCGTATCTCCCGAACGCAGCATCGCACACCCGTAAAACCCGGGATCATCGGAACCGGCTCGGCCTCCCGGACGCGACGCTGCCACCCCCGTCCCTCTCGCTCCTTGCTGCGAGGAGATACGCCACGACCCCCGAAACACCCACTTGCGGCCGGGGCAGCGGCTCGCCGACCGCAGATTTGGAATCCGGGTGGAATCCTACCCCGCTTTTGTGCCGCTCTCGTCCACCTGCCGCCCTTCCTCGGGACGTGTCCCGCTACTGCGCCCCGCTACTGCGCGTGCGCAACTGTCAGCCTTTTTTTTTTTTTAAGGCAAATAGTCCCCCCGCCCGTATCTCCCGAACGCAGCATCGCACACCCGTAAAATCGGGTTCATCGGAACCGGCTCGGCCTCCCGGACGCGACGGTGCCACCCCCGTCCCTCTCGCTCCTTGCTGCGAGGAGATACGCCATGACCCCCGAAACACCCACTTGCGGCCGGCGCAGCGGCTCGCCGACCGCAGATTTGGAATCCGGGTGGAATCCTACCCCGCTTTTATGCGGCTCTCGTCCACCTGCCGCCCTTCCTTCTTAGATGTCGCGTCCGAGACATCTTCAAAAACTTCCCTATTTCCTGCTGATCCAGCAGCATTCTCCCAGGGCTCGCAAGGCTCGTTTTTGCGCCCTCTTTTACCCTATTTGGCTTTTGCTCGTTCTCATTAAAGGCATGGATGTTTGGTTGTGCATTTTATTATGATTGCAACATTCATTCAATGTATGTGTGTGCAATTGTGGCTTTTTTTTTTAACGCAAAAGGTCCCGAGTTCCCCCCCCCCCCCCCCCCCCCCACACACACACACACACACACTAGCACACCCTGCCGAACTTTCTCTCCCCTTGCGAGTGCTCCGCGGGCCTGCGCGTGCGCAACTGTGAGCCTTTTTTTTTAAGCCAACAAGTCCCCCCCGCCCGTATCTCCCGAACGCAGCATCGCACACCCGTGTCCCGCTACTGCGCGTGCGCAACTGTCAGCCTTTTTTTTTTTTTTTTTTTTTTTTAAGGCAAATAGTCCCCCCGCCCGTATCTCCCGAACGCAGCATCGCACACCCGTAAAACCCGGGTTCATCGGAACCGGCTCGGCCTCCCGGACGCGACGCTGCCACCCCCGTCCCTCTCGCTCCTTCCTGCGAGGAGATACGCCATGACACCCGGAACGCCCACTTGCGGCGGGCGCAGCGGCTCGCCGGCCGCAGATTTGGAATCCGGGTGGGATCCTGCTCCGCTTTTGTGCCGCTCTCGTCCACCTGCCGCACTTCCTCGGGACGTCTCCCGCTCCTGCGCGTGCGCAACTGTGAGCCTTTTTCTTTTTTATTTAAGGCAACAAGTCCCCCCGCCCGTATCTCCCGAACGCAGCATCGCCGACCCGTAAAACCCGGGTTCATCGGAACCGGCTCGGCCTCCCGGACGCGACGGTGCCACCCCCGTCCCTCTCGCTCCTTCCTGCGAGGAGATACGCCATGACACCCGGAACGCCCACTTGCGGCCGGCGCAGCGGCTCGCCGACCGCAGATTTGGAATCCGGGTGGGATCCTGCTCCGCTTTTGTGCCGCTCTCGACCACCTGCCGCCCTTCCTCGGGACGTCTCCCGCTCCTGCGCGTGCGCAACTGTGAGCCTTTTTCTTTTTTTTTTTTAAGGCAACAAGTGCCCCCGCCCGTATCTCCCGAACGCAGCATCGCCGACCCGTAAAACCCGGGTTCATCGGAACCGGCTCGGCCTCCCGGACGCGACGGTGCCAGCCCCGTCCCTCTCGCTCCTTCCTGCGAGGAGATACGCCATGACACCCGGAACGCCCACTTGCGGCCGGCGCAGCGGCGCGCCGACCGCAGATTTGGAATCCGGGTGGGATCCTGCTCCGCTTTTGTGCCGCTCTCGACCACCTGCCGCCCTTCCTCGGGACGTCTCCCGCTCCTGCGCGTGCGCAACTGTGAGCCTTTTTCTTTTTTTTTTTTAAGGCAACAAGTGCCCCCGCCCGTATCTCCCGAACGCAGCATCGCCGACCCGTAAAACCCGGGTTCATCGGAACCGGCTCGGCCTCCCGGACGCGCCGGTGCCACCCCCGTCCCTCTCGCTCCTTGCTGCGAGGAGATACGCCATGACCCCCGAAACACCCACTTGCGGCCGGCGCAGCGGCTCGCCGACCGCAGATTTGGAATCCGGGTGGAATCCTACCCCGCTTTTATGCGGCTCTCGTCCACCTGCCGCCCTTCCTTGGGACGTGTCCATCTCCTGCGCATGCGCAACTGTCAGCCTTTTTTTTTTTTTAAGGCAAATAGTCCCCCCGCCCGTATCTCCCGAGCGCAGCATCGCACACCCGTAAAACCCGGGTTCATCGGAACCGGCTCGGCCTCCCGGACGCGACGGTGCCACCCCCGTCCCTCTCGCTCCTTGCTGCGAGGAGATACGCCACGACCCCCGAAACACCCACTTGCGGCCGGCGCAGCGGCTCGCCGACCGCAGATTTGGAATCCGGGTGGAATTCTACCCCGCTTTTGTGCCGCTCTCGTCCACCTGCCACCTTCCTTCTTAGATGTCGCGTCCGAGACATCTTCAAAAACTTCCCTATTTCCTGCTGATCCAGCAGCCTTCTCCCAGGGCTCGCAAGGCTCGTTTTTGCGCCCTCTTGCGGACACGCCTTGAATGGCAGCGGCCTCCCGGCAGTGCCCCGTCGAAATGATTGGAAACGGCCTTTCGGGGCACCTGGCCAGTGCGAGCGTGCGTCTGAGCGCTCCATTCTATCTGTCCTTCTTTTATTTAATTTTCATATTTCAATTCATAAAGGCATGGATGTTTTGTTGAGCATTTTATTATGATTGCAACATTCATTTAATGTATGTGTGAGCAATTGTGGCTTTTTTTTTTACGCAACAGGTGCCGAGTTCCCCCCCCCCCCCCCCAAGGCTAACCGTAACCCCCACCCACCCAGTCATGAACCGATTCCCCCCCCCAACACACACACACACCCTGCCGAACTTTCTCTTCCCTTGCGAGTGCTCCTGCGCTCCTGCGCGTGCGCAACTGTCAGCCTTTTTTTTTTTCAAGGCAACAAGTCCCCCCGCCCGTATCTCCCGAACGCAGCATCGCCGACCCGTGAAACCCGGGATCATCGGAACCGGCTCGGCGTCCCGGACGCGACGGTGCCACCCCCGTCCCTCTCGCTCCTTGCTGCGAGGAGTTACGCCATGACACCCGAAACACCCACTTGCGGCGGGCGCAGCGGCTCGCCGACCGCGGATTTGGAATCCGGGTGGAATCCTACCCCGCTTTTGTGCCGCTCTCGTCCACCTGCCGCCCTTCCTTGAGACCTGTCTCTTCCACGACAACTTCAAAGGCTTTCCCACATCAATAACTGACAGTTCTCACGCCAATAACTGGCAGTTCTCACGCCAATTTGCCAACATCTCCCGCCCGTATCTCCCGAACGCAGCATCGCCGACCCGTGAAACCCGGGATCATCGGAACCGGCTCGGCGTCCCGGACGCGACGGTGCCACCCCCGTCCCTCTCGCTCCTTCCTGCGAGGAGATACGCCATGACACCCGGAACGCCCACTTGCGGCGGGCGCAGCGGCTCGCCGATCGCGGATTTGGAATCCGGGTGGAATTCTACCCCGCTTTTATGCCACTCTTGTCCACCTGCCGCCCTTCCTTGGGACGTGTCCATCTCCTGCGCATGCGCAACTGGGAGCCTTTTTTTTTTTTCAAGGCAACAAGTCCCCCCGCCCGTATCTCCCGAACGCAGCATCGCACACCCGTAAAACCCGGGATCATCGGAACCGGCTCGGCCTCCCGGACGCGACGCTGCCACCCCCGTCCCTCTCGCTCCTTGCTGCGAGGAGATACGCCACGACCCCCGAAACACCCACTTGCGGCCGGCGCAGCGGCTCGCCGACCGCAGATTTGGAATCCGGGTGGAATTCTACCCCGCTTTTGTGCCGCTCTCGTCCACCTGCCACCTTCCTTCTTAGATGTCGCGTCCGAGACATCTTCAAAAACTTCCCTATTTCCTGCTGATCCAGCAGCCTTCTCCCAGGGCTCGCAAGGCTCGTTTTTGCGCCCTCTTGCGGACACGCCTTGAATGGCAGCGGCCTCCCGGCAGTGCCCCGTCGAAATGATTGGAAACGGCCTTTCGGGGCACCTGGCCAGTGCGAGCGTGCGTCTGAGCGCTCCATTCTATCTGTCCTTCTTTTATTTAATTTTCATATTTCAATTCATAAAGGCATGGATGTTTTGTTGAGCATTTTATTATGATTGCAACATTCATTTAATGTATGTGTGAGCAAT